>NC_000071.6:109645835-109945835 GCF_000001635.26 Mus musculus
AAATGTGCACAAAGAAAAAAGCCCTTCCAGAGACCTTGAGTCAGAGGAAGTGAAAAAATTTGAGGATAAATCCTCAGGGAGAGAAAAAGGAAAAGGAGAAAGTTCAGAAAAGGAAAAGCCTTTATCCAGTAAAGGAATTAGAGGCTTTGAAGCTTGATAGTTTAAAAGCAGATGAGCTTAGCTCCTCTGAGGAAGAGGAGTCACATTATGAGGCAGCTCATTATAAAAAAGAAAGATACCATCCAGAGGAAAGGCGAGTGAAGAAATCAGAGAAAAAATTAAAAGTTACTGGAGACACAGAACAGGCCACCTCTGGGCTTTCTAGTCTCAATACACCTCCACCTTATGTGGAGAAATTTTATTCTGATTCTTTTCTTTCAAAGGAGGAAAAGAAAAAATTATATCAGGCATTTCCTGTCTTTGAAACTGCAGATGGAGGGCGAGTACACGCCCCCGTGGAGTATACTCAGATAAAAGAACTTGCTGAGTCGGTTCGCAATTATGGAGTTAGTGCCAACTTCACTATCTCCCAAATTGAAAGATTTGCTACTTTAGCCATGACCCCTGGAGACTGGCAGACAACAGTGAAGGCTGCACTCCCTAATATGGGGCAATATATGGAGTGGAAAGCGTTGTGGCATGATGCTTCTCAGACACAGGCCAAAGTCAATGCCACTGCTGAAGGCAATCAGAGAAATTGGACATTTGAATTATTAACAGGACAAGGGCAATATGCTAATAATCAGACGAATTATGATTGGGGAGCATACAATCAAATCTCCACTGCTGCCATTAAGGCGTGGAAGGCACTTTCCAAAAAGGGAGAGTCTGGAAGATACTTGACAAAAATTATACAAAATCCTCAGGAGTCATTCTCAGACTTTGTAGCTAGAATGACAGAGGCAGCAGACAGAATTTTTGGAGACTCTGAACAGGCAATGCCTTTAGTGGAACAGTTGATTTATGAGCAAGCCACTCAAGAATGCAGAGCAGCAATTACACCTAGAAAGAGCAAAGGACTGCAAGATTGGTTAAGGGTATGCCGTGAGCTTGGAGGCCCCTTATCTAATGCAGGGTTAGCGGCTGCCATCCTGCAAGGCCAAAGGCGTTCAGATACAAATAGTAATAACAGGGTCTGCTATAACTGTGGCAAACCAGGGCATATGAGAAGAGACTGCCAGGCACTCGTAAAAGGAAAAGTGCTAGGGCTATGTACCAGGTGTGGAAAAGGCTATCATCGAGCCAGTGAGTGTCGTTCAATTAAAGACGTCAGAGACAGATTTATTCAGTCTGGACCTCAGGCAGAAAAAAGTGAAGACAATTCAAAAAACGAGTTTCTGGGCCCCAGGTCTCAGGGCCCCAAAACATATGGGATCCCAGCTCACAACAGGCGGACACTACAGTCCACAGAGCTGCAAAAGTCTCAGCAAGAGTGGATCTCTGTGCCATCACTCGATTCATGCTGACACCCTCAATGGGGATGCAGCCCATTCCCACTGACTTCAAAGGGCCTCTGCCATCCAGAAGTGTTGGCCTAATACTGGGCCAGGCCTCCTTGGCTTTACAAGGCCTCATTATCCACCCTGGAGTCATAAATCAAGACTATGAGGGGGAACTTCAAGTTCTTTGTTCCTGTCCTCAAGGTGTTTTTTCTATAGCACAAGGAGATAAAATAGCTCAGCTCATAGTCTTGCCAAGCCTACATGGCTACTCCCCCTCCCCTGGTGTCCTTCAAGCTGCTAGAGAAATTGGCTCTGCTGAAAATGATTCTGCTTACTTAATAATGCCTCTTGATTCCAGGCCAACTTTAGAGTTAGTTATAGAAGGGAAACACTTCAAAGGGATTCTAGATACAGGAGCAGATAAAAGTATCATCTCTTCCCACTGGTGGCCAAAATCTTGGCCCGTTACTCAGTCATCACATTCTTTGCAAGGGTTAGGCTATCAGTCTTGCCCCACTATCAGCTCTCGCACTCTGAGCTGGCAAGCACCTGAAGGTCAAACGGGAAGGTTTACTCCCTATGTCTTACCACTCCCAGTTAATCTTTGGGGGAGAGACATTTTACAGGCACTAGGAATAACCTTGACTAATGAGTACTCACCACAAGCTGTTCAAATGATGAAGAAAATGGGCTATAAAGAGGGAAAGGGATTAGGGAAAAGAGAGCAGGGTAGACTTGAACCTATTCCTCAAGAGGGTAATAAAGGAAGACAAGGCTTGGGTTTTTTCTAGAATCAGCTGTTGAGGGTTCCATGCCCATACCATGGATTACAGAGGAGAATGTATGGGTTCCTCAATGGCCTCTATCCTCTGAAAAATTAGAAGCAGCCACAAAACTGGTCTCTGAGCAGCTACGCTTAGGTCATTTAGAACCCTCTACCTCACCCTGGAATACACCTATTTTTGTAATTAAGAAAAAATCTGGCAAATGGCGCTTATTACATGATCTTAGAGCAATTAATGCACAAATGCGCCTGTTTGGATCAGTTCAGCGAGGGCTCCCATTGCTCTCCGCCCTACCTAAAAATTGGGAAATTATAATTATAGATATTAAAGATTGTTTTTTCTCTATACCTTTATGTCCTCAAGATAGGCAAAGATTTGCATTTACCATCCCAGCCATTAATCACTTAGAGCCTGATCATAGGTACCAATGGAAGGTCTTGCCTCAGGGGATGGCAAATAGCCCCACTATGTGTCAGCTGTATGTGCAATTGGCACTTAAGTCAGTTAAAAATCATTTTCCATCGATTCTTCTGATAAATTATATGGATGACATACTGATATGTCACAGAGATTTACAGTTATTACAAGAAGCATATCCTATATTAATAAAAACGTTAGGGAAATGGGGACTGCAGGTAGCCACTGAAAAGGTACAAGTTGCTCAAATAGGAGCCTTCTTAGGGTCACTCATTTATCCTGACAAAATTGTTCCTCAAAGATTAGAGATTCGCAGAGATCATTTACACACCTTAAATGATTTTCAAAAATTATTAGGAGATATAAATTGGCTGAGACCATTTTTAAAGATTTCCTCTGCTGAGTTAAAACCTTTATTTGACATTTTGGAAGGAGAGTCTCATATCTCCTCCCCTAGAGCCCTTACTCCTGCTGCAAATCAGGCCTTGCAGACAGTAGAAAAAGCTTTACAAAAGGCTCAATTACAACACATTGATGAGTCACAACCTTTTGATTTGTGTGTCTTTAAGACAGCCCAGTTGCCAACCGCAGTCTTGTGGCAAAATAGACCTTTATTATGGATTCATCCAAATGCATCTCCTGCTAAAATAATAAATTGGTATCCTAATGCAGTTGCACAACTTGCACTTCGAGGAATAAAAGCAGCTATTACTTATTTTGGACAAGATCCTAAAATCCTAATTGTACCTTATACTGCTGCACAGGTTCAAACCTTGGCAGCTACATCTGATGATTGGGCAGTTGTTTTAGTCACCTCCTTTTCAGGACAGATTGACAACCATTATCCTAAACATCCAATTTTACAGTTTGCCCTGAATCAGGCTATAGTGTTTCCACAAGTAACAGCTAAGGACCCACTTACAGATGGGATTGTGGTGTACACTGATGGATCAAAAACTGGTATAGGTGCTTATGTGGTTAATAATGAGATAGTAACTAAGCAATATAATGAGACCTCACCTCAAGTTGTGGAATGTTTAGTAGTACTAGAGGTTCTTAAGGCATTCCCAGGACCACTTAACATCGTATCAGATTCCTCCTATGTAGTAAATGCAGTTAACATTCTTGAAACAGCTGGGGTAATAAAACCCTCCAGCAGAGTTGCCAATATTTTTCGACAAATACAGTTTGTTTTATTAAATAGAAAATTCCCTGTTTATATTACTCATGTTAGGGCACACTCAGGCCTCCCTGGTCCTATGTCTCTGGGAAATGATTTAGCAGACAAAGCCACTAAGGTTATAGCTGTTGCTCTGTCTTCCCAGGTAAAAGCAGCAAAAGAATTTCATAAGCGCTTTCATGTGACAGCTGAGACTTTACGTCGCCGCTTTGCATTAACTAGAAAAGAAGCTAGAGAGATTGTTACTCAATGTCACAATTGTTGTGAATTTTTACCTGTCCCTCATGTGGGGATAAACCCTCGTGGCGTCAGGCCATTACAGGTCTGGCAAATGGATGTCACGCATATTTCCTCCTTTGGGAGAAATCAATATTTACATGTTTCTATTGACACCTGCTCTGGTGTAATGTTTGCCACACCTTTAACAGGTGAAAAAGCCTCTCATGTTATACAACATTGTCTCGAGGCATGGAGTGCTTGGGGAAAACCCAAACTCCTTAAGACAGACAATGGACCAGCTTACACCTCTCAAAAATTTCAACAGTTCTGTCGCCAGATGGAAGTAACTCATCTGACTGGTCTTCCGTATAATCCTCAAGGGCAGGGCATTGTAGAACGTGCCCATTGCACCCTCAAGTCCTACCTTATTAAACAAAAGGGGGGAGTCCAGGAAGTTCTACCCACAGTGCTAAGAGTAGCTGTTTCTATGGCACTCTTCACTCTTAATTTTTTAAACCTTGATGCTCAAGGCCATACTGCGGCTGAACGTCACTGTTCAGAGCCTAACAGGCCAAAAGAGATGGTAAAATGAAAAGATGTTTTGACTGGTCTCTGAAAAGGCCCGGATCCTATATTAATAAGATCCAGGGGAGCTGTTTGTGTTTTCCCACAGGAAGAAGACAACCCATTTTGGCTGCCGGAACGACTGACACGGAAAATTCTGACACCTGAAGATGACTCCCAGATGGATCCCTTAGAAACTACCTCTAGTCCTCGTGCTACCTCTGTGGATTTGGGTTCCTAGTATATTTGGAGAGTATAGATGGGCAATTCTGTCTGCTTTCCCTAAGCCCATGCCTGTACGTCATAATACAGCTGTTTTCCCCAAGTTTTTTATGACCAATAAAACTTTAGGCCTGCCATACCTACCATTTGACCCTATCTGGGCACCATTGGGAGAAAAACGCTCTTTAAGGGAACGAGGTTCTCTCTGTTTCCAAATTTATGAATTAGGAAATTGTATCAGACTCACCAGCCGAGCTTTGGGAATGTTTTTTAAGTATCGAGGAGGCGTGGTGAAAATAACCCAAGACACTTCCAACAGAGATATAACCCTTACAAATCGGACCTTCTGGCATGAGACAACTTGGGTTAATGGTACATTTCTACCACCTAACTTTTCAGACAAAGAACGTCCCTATCAACCAAAAATGGCTCCTCATTGTAGCTTGGAAGATGAAGGGCTGATCCTGCCTTGGTCTGATTGTCAATCCTCTGTCACTCGTTGGGCAGATCAGAGTAAAACTTTTTCCTTTTCTCCCAACATGATAGATGACCCAGAGCAGAAATATGTTATGAAAAAGGGACTTTTCATACAGGACTTTAGAATGCATCCTTTTCATAAATGGGTACTTTGTGGGATTAATGGTAGCTGTACAGATCTTAATCCCTTGGTTTTCCTCCAAGGAGGAGCTGCTGGAAAAACAATTTTTAATGGTATTTCAAAATTTGCTCAGTTTCATCAAGTTCTGTTACCTGATAGAACCATTTATCAAAATTCTACTACTGAAATCACTGGATTTAATAAGACATTGATAAAGCAGACTAATTATTTACCTACTCCAGTTTGTGTGTACACCCCTTTCTTGTTTATTCTTTCTAATGGTTCCTTTGAATCCTGCACTAATGAAACCTGCTGGATGTCACAATGCTGGAGCCTTAAGTGGGCCAGCCGTGCAATGCTTGCCAAGATTCCACGATGGGTTCCTGTCCCCGTGGAGATCCCTTCCACCATAACCTTACACAGGCAAAAGCGAGACTTTGGTATCACTGCAGCCGTTGTGGTGGCAATGGCTGCCAGTGCGGCGGCAGCTACAGCTGCTGGAATTGCTATGGCAACATCAGTCCAGTCAAGCACAACTGTCGAGCAGTTGTCCTCCTCTGTGGCAGAAGAGATCGATCAACATTCAGTGCTCAGTGCCCAATTAAAAGGTGGGCTAATGATAGTGAACCAGCGCATTGACCTGGTGGAGGAAAGACTGGAAATTCTGCTCCAATTGGCTCAGCTTGGCTGTGATAAGAAATCAGGAGCCTTATGTATTACTAGTGTCCAATATGAAAATTGGACACATGCAGCTAATCTATCTAAAGAATTGTCTTTGTTTCTTACAGGAAACTGGTCTGAAGGATTTGACGAAAAGCTTGAGGCGTTACGTACAGCAGTGATGACGATTAATTCTACGCGTGTGGACCCATCATTGATCGATGGAATCAAAGGACTTTCTTCCTAGATGTCCTCTGCATTCTCACATTTTAAAGAGTGGGTGGGAGTGGGCCTGATTGGCGCAACCCTGTGTTGTGGACTAGTGTTTCTTCTATGGCTGGTATGCAAACTCAGATCTCAACAGAAACGTGACAAGGTGGTAATTGCTCAAGCACTTGCTGCCATAGAGCAAGGCACCTCCCCTGAAATTTGGCTATCTATTCTCAAGAATTAGTTGGCATTTGAGTTCTCTGTCCTTGCATCCCACAAAATTGTGGATACATTGCATTGAGACGAGAGAAACTCAACGATCATTGATCAACCCGTGCACATTACTGAGGTTTCCTCATTGCATGTGATAAGGTGATCATGATTTCCCCACTAATTCATTTTTGGCTGGCCTCTTTTGTAGAGTTCACCCTAGGCCATTTAGCAGTTATAGTCACACAGCACTGTGGTATCCAAAGACGGGCAACTTTCCTCATGCACAGACCAACCTAAGACAATGGGGCCCGATGGTGATAGGGTTACCCGATAACGGGTAAGGCTGTGACATTGGAGGAACGACCTAAAACAGGGGCCACAGCAGATGGACATAACTACAGGGCCTAGACCAGCCTCATTTTAATAAATTATAGAGGGGGAGATGTAAAGGGCTGCAATATATGTGCCACCACTAGATAGTGCTAAACCTCTTTGTGCGCAGCTGCGAGAGCACAGCCAGCCAAAGTCACCAGTCCATCTCCAGGGCTTTTGCCCAACCCCTGGGGGCTTTAACCTATCCCCAGGGTGCATGAGGATCATGGGTGTTGCTACCAGTCCTAGTTTAGACACGTCACCAAAAGTATTTAAGCCACACACTTTCTGAGCTTTCTTTGTCTACCTCAATATGATATAGAAGTAAAAGTTAACCGTGGAAGAATCTGGTGTGTCCTGTGTTTATTTCCCGCGGGACGGGGATAAGCTCGGGATAATTCTCATTAAAAGAAATTGTTTTGGTTTGTATTGGGATTCTGAATTTTGTGTGCTCTTGATGCATGGTCACTGCTTTTTTTTTTAACAGTCAAGGATGGAGTTAGACTCCTTAATATCTGTATCTATATCTTCAGTGATATAGTTACTAGTCTAGTAAATCATTTCAGTCCTTTACTACTCTTCTGTAGTATCCACTGCTGCAACTTTCCTTAATATCTCCTCTATAGTCAGACTACAGAACATGCACAAAGGCTATTGAAATTTTTTTCTGACTTCCATGTGTCTTCTGAGGAGATTCCAGCATTTCAAACAATAATTAACAATTTTATCCTTTGATGATTGGAGAACAGGAAGAATTCAGTGGGCACAAGTCCTCCTGTCTCCTGATGAATTGCTTCAAGTTTTTCTCAATTTAGGATGATGATGTCTGTAAGATGCCACTTCCCTGCCCCCTGCCTTTCTCTAGTCCTCTCTGTCCTGAAACTCACTCTGTAGACCGGACTGGGCTGACACTCAAAGATTTAGATGTTTCTGCCTATCAACTGTGCAAATTTTGATTTCTTTTGTTTTGGCAGTGGTGGTCGAAGAGACAGGCTAATCTCTGTGATTTTGAGGCTATTGAGCCAAAACAAAATAAAACTATTCTGGCTTTTATTTTATAGAGACATGTTCCCTATAGTCATATTATCTGTAGAACTTTGATCCTGAAAGCATGTTGGATTTTATTAGAGAAGTTTTCTGTGTTTTGTACTGCATGGTTTTTTGTTTGTTTGTTTGTTTGTTTGTACTTTCCTTTTCTTGCTTATGATATACAGCTAAAGCTGTAAATTTCAGCAGGGTACATACATTGGGATGCTGTTGAGAGACCAGACCAATTCTGTCTTGGGGTTCAGGCTCCATCATAGAGAACCTGACCTAGGTTGAACTCCAGTTAACCAACAAACCTGCACCTAGCACTAGTACTAGGGGTATATTCTATACCAGCACTAGTTTCCAAGTTATTACCCAATAAGACTGTGTCTGGCACTAGTTTTCAGGTTACTCCCTAACAACCACCAATCAAAAGGAAATCAGAAGTTAAGTTTATGGATTCACCAACCAATTATTTTAAAGGACAACAAATTTCATAATAGCCCCCCAATCAGATGTGTGCCAGGGTGGAAACCCCCTTGCTTGTTTGGTTGCCCCTATAAATTCTTGTTTGAAACTGATCTCAGGGCTTCACCACCATCCTGTTCTGTCAGGGTTGGTGGTAAGCCCAAGCTTGAGCTTCAATAAAACAAACAAACAAACAAAGAACTCTAGTGTGCTTGCATCAGAATTGGCTCCTTAGTGGTCTTTTGGGGTTTGAGATCATGCACGGGCACAACCTTAGAACAATGTCTAACTTATTCACTTCATTTTTCTTTATTCTCAACTGAATTTACAGAAAAGCATCAATAACAAAGAAACAGTCGTGCCCTTATTTTAAAGAGTGAAATAAAATTCACTGTCTTACCTAAACCGGTGAGGTTCCTGTAGGTCTCCAGCATCACATCTTTGTAGAGACGCTTCTGTAACACTACATACATAGTGTGTGTGTGTGTGTGTGTGTGTGTGTGTGTACTACAGCCAATCATGCCTGTTTTTTTTTTTTCTAAGTTGATATGAACTACAGACAATTGGGACAAGAAAACCTCAACTGAGAAAATGCATCCAAATGCAGGACTCACAGGCCTGTGAGTGCAGATAGGATCACCATTGCTGCTCAGAGGAACCTGCCTGGAATCCTTAGGACACAGGAACCTAGGGCCGGCCTGGAATGGGAGTCTCCCTGTCTCTTTCTGCACCCAGAGCTGATCCTGTGCCACAGAGCTACATATACAAGTACTACCAGGAGAGAACTGAACTCCCAGGAGCGCCTACATACCTGTCAGCACAGGTAAAACCACCACTTCTCTTCAAATTCCTGGAACAAAAGGGACACTCATAGAGCCATCAGGACACAGTAACCAAGGATCAGCTGGGAATAGAATCCATCTGGTCTCTGCATGCCAGAGCTGACCCAGTATCACAGCTGTCCATACACAAATTCCTCTGGAGAGAATTGGTCTCCCAGGAGTACTGACACACAGGTTTGCAGGAGGGACAGGCCACAGTCAGAGACAGCAAGACCAGCTAACACCAGAGATAACCAGATGGCAAAAGGCAAGCACAAAAACATAAGCAACAGAAACCAAGACTACTTGGCATCATCAGAATCAGTCAGTTCTCCTATGACAATAAACCCTTGTTACCCCAACATACCAGAAAAGCAAGATCTGATTTAAAATCTCTTCTCATGACAATGATAGAGGAATTTAAGAAGGACATAAATAACTCCTATAAAGAAATACAAGAGAACACAGGTAAACAGGTCAAAAACCTTGAAGAGTAAACACAATAATCCTTTAAAGAGTTACAGAAAAATACAACCAAACAGGTGAAGGAACCGAACAAAACCATCCAGGATCTAAAAAATAGAAATAGAAACAATAAAGAAATCACAAAGAGAGACAACACTGGAGAAAGAAAGCCTAGGAAAGAGACCAGGAGTCATAGATGCAAGCATCACCAACAGAATACAAGAGATAGAAGAGAGAATCACAGGTGTCAAGATACCATAGAAAACATTAACACAACAGTCAAAGAAAATGCAAAATGTAAAAAGCTCCTAACCCAAAACATCCAGGAAATGCAGGACACAATGAGAAGACCAAACCTAAGGATAATAAGTATAGAAGAGAGTGAAGATTCTCAACTTAAAGGGCCAGTAAATATTTTCAACAAAATTATAGAAGAAAACTCCCTTAACCTAAAAAAAAGAGATGAACACGAATATGCAGGAAGCCTACAGAACTCTAAATAGATAGGACCAGAAAAGAAACTCCTCCTGTCACATAATAATCAAAATACCAAATGCACTAAACAAAGAAAGAATATTAAAAGCAGTAGGGGAAAAAGGTCAAGAAATATATAAAGGCAGACCTATCAGAATTACACCAGACTTCTCAACAAAGACTATGAAAGCTAGAAGATCCTGGGCAGATCTCATACAGACCCTAAGAGAACACAAATGCCACCACAGGCCACTATAACCAGCAAAACTCTCGATTACCATAGATGGAGAAACCAAAAATATTCCATGACAAATCTAAATTTACACAATATCTCTCTACAAATCTAGCCCTACAAAGGATGATAGATGGAAAACTCCAATACAAGGAGGGAAACTGCACCCTAGAAGAAGCAAGAAAATAATCTTCTTTCAACAAACCCCGTAGCATGTAACCACACAAACATAAAAATAATATCAATGATAACAGGGAGCAACAATCACTATTCCTTAATATCTCTTAACACCAATGGACTCAATTCCCCAATAAAAAGACATAGACTAACAGACTGGATACATAAACAAGACCCAACATTTTGCTGCATACCTCAGTGTCAAAGGCAAACACTACCTCAAACTAAAAGGCTGGAAAACAATTTTCCAAGCAAATGGTCCCAAGAAACAAGCTGGAGTAACTTTCAACCAAAAGTTATAAAAAAGATAATGAAGGACACTTCATATTCATCAAAGGAAAAAATCTACCAAGAAGAACTTTCAATTCTGAACATCTATGTTCCAAATGCAAGAGCACCCACATTCATAAAAGAAACTTTACTAAAGCTCAAAGCACACATTGCACCTCACATAATAATAAGAGACTTGAACACCCATTGTCATCAATGGACAGAACATGGAAACATAAACTAAACAAAGACCCATTGAAACCAACAGAAGTTATGGACCAAGTGGATGTAACAGATATCTATAGAACATTTCATCCTAAAACAAAGGAATATACCTTCTTCTCAGCACCTCATGGTACCTTCTCCAGAACTGACTATAAAATCGGTCACAAAACAGGCCTCAACAGATACAAGATGATTGAAATAATCCCATGCATCCTATCAGATCACCAAGCACTAGGGCTGGTCTTCAATTACAACAAAAACAACAGAAATCCCACATACACATAGAAGCTGATCAACACCCTACTCAATGAGAACTTGGGAAAGAAAGAAAGAAAGAAAGAAAGAAAGAAAGAAAGAAAGAAAGAAAGAAAGAAAGAAAGAGAGAGAGAGAGAGGGAGGGAGGGAGGGAGGGAGGGAGGGGAAGGGGAAGGGAAGGAAGGAAGAAAGGAAGGGAGAGAGAGGGAGGGAGAGAGAGAGAGAGAAAGGAAGAAAGAAAAAGAATTTAAAGACTTTTTAGAGTTTAATAAAAATGAAGGCACAACATACCCAAACTTATGGGACACTATGAAAGTAGTGCTAAGAGGAAAAGTCATAGCTCTGAGTGCCTCCAAAAAGAAAATAGAGAGAGCATATACTGCCATCTTAACAGCACACCCAAAAGCTCTTGAACAAAAAGAAGCAAACACACTCAAGAGGAGTAGATGACAAGAAATAATCAAACTCAGGGCTGAAATCAACCAAGTAGAAACAAAAAGAACTCCATAAAGAATCAACAAAATCAGGAGCTGGTTCTTTGAGAAAATCAACAAGATAGATAAATCCTTGGCCAGACTAACCAGAGGGCCCAGAGACCGTATTCAAATTAACAAAATAAGAAGGAAAGGGGAGATATAACAACAGAAACAGGAAATTCAAAAAAATCTTCAGATCCTACTACAAAAGTATATACTCAACAAAACTGGAAGATCTGAATGAAATGAACAATTTTCTAGACAGAGACCAGGTACCAAAGTTAAATCAGGGCCAGATTAACTATCTAAACATTCCCATAACCACTAAAGAAATAGAAGCAGCCATTAAAAATCTCCTAACCCCCGCCCAAAAAAATCCCAAGACCAGATGGGTTTAGTACAGAATTCTATCAGAAGACCTAATATCAATAATCCTCAAACTATTCCACAAAATAGAAACAGAAGGAACACTACCCAATTCATTCTAGGAAGCCACAGTTTACACTGATATCAAAACCACACAAAGACCCAACAGAGAAAGAGAACTTCAGACAAATCTCCCTTATGAATAGCTATGCAATAATACTCAATAAAATTCTCATAAACCAAATCCAAGAACACATCAAGACAATCACTCACCACGATCAAGTAGTCTTCATCCCAGGGATGCAGGGATGGTTCAATATATGGAAAACCACCCATGTAATCTACTACATAAACTCAAAGCAAAAAACTACATGATCATTTCATTAAATGCTGAAAAAACATTTGTCAAAATTCAATATCCCTTCATGTTAAAAGTCTTGGAAAAAGCATAAATTCAAGGCTCATACTTAAACATAGTAAAAGCAATATACAGCAAACCAGTAGCCAACATCAAACTAAATGAAGAGAAATTTGAAGCAATCCTAATAAAATCAGGGACTAGACAAAGCTGCCCACTCTCACCCTATCTATTCAATATAGTACTAGAAGTTATAGCCAGAGCAATCAGACAACAAAAGGGGGTCAAATTGGAAAGGAAGATGTCAAAATATCACTATTTGCAGATGATATGATAGTATACTTAAGTGACCACTAAAATTCTACCAGAGAACTCCTACAGCTGATAAACAATTTCAGCAAAGTGGCAGGATACAAAATTAACTCAAGCAAATCAGTAGCCTTCCTATAGTCAAAGGATAAATGGGTTGAGGAAGAAATTAGGGAAACAACACCCTTCACAATAGTCACAAACAATATAAATTGGTGTGACTCTGACCAATAAGTGAAAAATCTGTACAAGAACTTCAATTCTCTGAAGAAAGAAATTGAAGAAGACCTCAGATGATGGAAAGATCTCCCATGCTCATGGATTTGCAGGATTAATATAGTAAAAATGGCCATCTTGCTGAAAGCAATCTACAGATTCAATGCAATCCCCATCAAAATTCCAACTCAATTCTTCAAAGGGTTAGAAAGAGCAATTCTCAAATCCATTTGGAATAACAAAAAATCCAGGATAGCGAAAACTATTCTCAACAATAAAAGAACCTCTGGTGGAATCACCATGTCTGACCTCAAGCTGTACTACAGAGCAATTGTGATAAAAACTGCATGGTACTGGTACTGCAACAGACAGGTAGATCAATGGAATAGAACTGAAGACCCAGAAATAAACCCACGCACCTGTGGTCACTTAATCTTTGACAAAGAAGCAAAACCATCCAGTGGAAAAAGACAACATTTTCAACAAATGGTGCTGGTTCAACTGGCAGTCAACTTGTGGAAGAATGCAAATTGATCCATTCTTAACTCCCTGTACAAAGCTCAAGTCAAAGTGGATCAAGGACCTCTACATAAAACTAGATACACTGAAACTTAGAGGAGAAAGTGGGGAAGAGCCTCGAACACATGGGCACAGGGGAAATTTTCCTGAACACAAGATCAATGGCTTATGCTCTAAGATAAAGAATCAACAAATGGGACCTCACAAAATTACAAAGCTTCTGTAAGGCAAAGGACATTGTCAATAGGACAAAACAGCAACCAACAGATTGGGAAAAGACCTTTAGCAATCCTACATCCGATAGATAGCTAATATCCAATATATACAAAGAACTCAAGAAGTTAGACTCCAGAGAACCAAGTAACCCTATTAAAAAAATCAGGAACAGAGCTAAACAGAGAATTCTCAACTGAGGAAACTCAAATGGCTGAGAAATACCTTAAAGAAATGTTCAACATTCTTAATCATCCAGGGAAATGCAAATCAAAACAACCCTGAGATTCCACCTCACACAAGTAAGAATGGCTAAACTCAGGTGACAGTAGATGCTGGCAAAGATGTGGAGAAAAAGGAACACTCTTCCATTGTTGGTAGGATTGCAAGCTGGTACAAAACAATCAAGGTAAGTAGAGAGTGGAAGTGACTTGGGAGGAATAGAAGCGGTGGGGGCAAAGAAGGGAAGAATCAAATATTGTCAGGAGATTGAACCGAGATGTGTAGCAATGGGGGTTGGGAAACTGGGGGTAGCAACCAGAAAGTCCCAGATGCCAGGAAAGCAAGAACCTTCCAGGACCCAACGAGGATGACATTAACTGAAATACACCACAAAGGGGAGGGAGAATCTGTTGAGACCATATCCAGAGATTAGGCATGGTCCCCTGGTTAAGAGATGGGGCCACCCACCCACTCCAAAATTTTAACCCAGAATGCTCCTGTCTAAAGGAAATACTGGGACACAAAGTGGAGCAGAGACCGAAGGAAAGGCCTTTTAGAGACTGCTCCACCTGGGGATCCATCCCACATGCATACACCAAACACAGACACTATTGCAGATGCCAAGAGGTGCTTGCTGACAGGAACCTGATAGGTTCTGCCAGATCTTGATCAATACAGATTCGGATGCCCCCAGCCAACCACTGCACTGAGCACTGGGACACCAATGGAGGAGTTAGGGGAAGGACTGAAGGAGCTGAAGGGGCCTTATTTGGCATCAATTGGAGGGGAAGCCCTTGGTCCTGTGAAGGCTTGATGCCCCAGTGTAGAGAAATGCTAGGGCAGTGAGGCAGGAGTGGGTGGATGGGTGGGGGAGCACTCTCATAGAAGCAGGGTAAGGGGGGATCTAATAAGGGGTTTGCAGAGGGGAAATGGGGTAGAGGGATAACATTTGAAATGTAAATAAAAAACCTAAATTTTAAAAAGAAGACAACATTAATTTTTCTCAAAAAAGACATCATTAGCTAAATGCATTCAGTAAGCTTTGCTTTGGAATTGCTTTATCTTTATAGGAGAACACAGGACATCATTACCTTCCTGTATTTTCACAGAAACATTTCACAGAACACAGGGCAATTCATTATAGCTGAAAGAAAATAACTTTCTATCATATCTTACATAAAAGACAGTAAAATGGAACTGGCAAGATGGCTCAGCAGGTAAGAGCACTGACTGCTCTTCTGAAAGTCCTGAATTTTAATTCCAGGAACCACATGGTGGCTCACAACACCCATTAATGAGATCTGACACCCTCTTCTGGTGCATCTGAAGTCAGCTACAGTGTACTTATATATAGTAATAAAATAAATCTTAAAAAAAAAGAAAGACAGTAAAATGTGCGTGCCTGTGTGTTACTCTTTGTGATAATTACCAGAAGTGTGTTTTCTTTAGCGCCTTAACCAGTACAATGTGAATGCTTGGGTGTTACTCTCTGTGCAAATATCCAGAAGAGTGTTGCATTCAGTGATCCCTTTACATTAAGGAAGACAAGGGGAACGTTTCTCACAATAGAGGTCCTCTTCAAAATGCATTCAGTAAACTCTACTTTGGAATTGCTTTATTTTCTTACAGAACAGAGTATGTCATTACTTTCAAGTATTTTTAACGATATTTCACAGAAAATAGCCCAAGTCGTTAAAGCTAAAAGAATTGTGCTTTAACATAGAAGCTACACAAAGTACACAATAATGTGAATGCTTGGGTGTTACTCTGTGTGCAAATAACTCGGAGAGCAGTCTGTGTAGTGTTCCCATGCACAGTTATTTTTATACATATTAGGTGGTAAACTTGTGAGGTGTTTTTGGTTTTGCTTTTTTGTTTGTTTGTTTTGAGACAGGGTTTCTCTGTGTAACCCTGGCTGTCCTGGGACTCACTCTGTAGACTAGGCTGGCCTCAAACTCAGAAATCCCCCTGCCTCTGCCTCCCAAGTGCTACAATTAAAGGAGTGTGCCACCACTGCCCGGCTAAACTTGTGTTTTTAAGAAGACAACAAGAACATGTCTCATAATAGACATCCTCTTCAGAATGCACTTAGCAAACTCTACTTTAGAATCGCTTTACTTTTATATGGGAACACAGTATGTCTTCACTTCCCTGCATTTTCAGAGAAACATTTCACTGAAAACAGTCCAACTCGTTGTAGCTGAAAGAAACCCATCTTATCGTAGAAGCTAGACAAAACACAGTATAATGTGAATGCGTGGATGTTACTCTCTGTGCAAATAACCAGTAGAATGCTGTGTTCAGTGATCCCATGTACACTTAGCTTTAAACATGTTAAGTAGTAAACATGTGCTCTTAAGAAGACAACAAAAATGCTTCTCCCAATAGACATCGTCTTCAAAACACATTCAGTTCACTTTGCCTTGTAATTGCTTTCTACAGGGAATGGGAAGCCAGTACTTTTTACTTTCCTGTATTTTCACAGAAACATTTCAGAGAAAATGGTGTAATTCATTATAGCTGAAAGAAAAGTACTTTAAATTAGATGATACACAAAAAAGAGTACAATGTACATGCCTAAGTGATAATTAGAAGAGTGTTTCATTTAGTGTTTCTATATATAGTTAGCTTTAAAGCTCTTATGCAGAAAACATATGTTTTTAAGAGCAAAACGAGAATGTTTCTCAAACAGACGTCATCACCAAAACACATTGAGTTCACTCCGCTTTGCAATTGCTTTCTATAGAGAACAGGAACCCAGTATGTTTTACTTTCCTGTATTTCACAGAAACATTCTAGGGAACAGTACAATTTGATATCCTGTAAGAAAAGTACTTTAAATTAGACAACACACAAAATAGAGCCCTAGCTCTAGCCTTAACCTAGCACTATCCATAGTCCTAAACCTAGTCCAAGCCCTAACCCTAACCCTAGCCCTAGCCCTAGCTGAAGCCCTAACCCTAAACTTAGCCCTAACCCTAACTCAAACCTATCCCTAGCACTAGCACTAGCCCTATAAAAAACCTTACCCTTACCCTAGAGTTATCCCTAGAACTAGGTCTATCCCTAGCCCTAACCCTAGCACGAGCCATAACCTAAACCTAACCCTTATCCCTTTACCTAACCCTGTCAACCAACGCTAACTCTAAACCTAAACTTAACCCTAAACTTAGCCCTAGACCTAGCTCCAGGCCAAGGCCCAGGACCAGCCACAAGCCCAGCAACAGCCCTAACCCTAACTTGAACCCTAAACCTACATGTAACCCTAGCCATAGCCCAAGACCTAACCCTAACAGTAGCCCTAACCATAACCCTAACCCAAACCAATCCCTATCCATATACCTAGCACGAGCACTAGCTGTAAACATAAAACTAAACATAACCCAAACACTAGCCCTAGCCCTAGCACTGAACTTAGGCCTAACCCTGACACTAACCCTAAATCCCCTAACACGAAACCTAAACCTAACCCTTAATCTAGCCCTAGCCCTAGCCCTAGTACAAACCCTAAACCTGGCCCTTGACTTAATGCTAACCCTAACCCTAACACTATCCCTAACCCCCAAACCCTAACCCTTTAACCCTAACACCTAAACCGTAACCACTAACCATAACCATAAACCCTGCACCCTAACCCTAACCTCTTACCATAACTCTAAACCCTAACTCTAACCCCTAACCCCTATACCCTAACCCCTAACCCTAACCCTGATTTGCTCTAACCCTCTATCACTCTAACCCTAACTCCCCAACCCTAACCTCAACCCTAAAATCTAACCTTAACCCTAAAACTAATCCCCCAATGCTACCCTAAACCCTAACCCTAATACCAAAACCCTACTCCTAACCCTAAACCTAACACTAACCCTTAACCCCTAACTCAACCCTAACCCATATAACCCTAACCCTAACTCGACTAACCCTAACCACAACCTTAACCCTCTAACCCTAACCCCCTAACCCCAGCCCTAACCCTAAGCCCCTAAACCTAACCCCTAACCCTAACCCTAATCTTACCTAGCCCTCTCCCCTAGCCCCAACCTTAACAACCCTGATCCTAACAACACTAACCCTAACCTTGTAACTTCTAACCCTAACCCTTAACCCTCTAACCCTAAAGTTTTGTTACATCTAAAGAGAATTTAATATTTATATATTAATATAAATAATTTAAAAATATGTTCTGACATTTTCTAAACACAATTTCTGGACTTTGAAAATGTTTAAACCCCCACCCCAATTGTCAGTTTTTCAAAAAAAAAAAAAAAAAAAAAAAAAAAAACCTTACCTGCTGATATTAACTAAGAATGAGAAAACACCTGACAGAGTGAAATCATAGCCAGACACATGTCAGGACATTTTCTTCAGTCTCTCATTTGAAATCTGAGGACTTAGAGGACTTGGAAGGAAGATCCAAAGCAATAGAGTAGGGGGAGGTGGGCTTACCTGGAAAAAGGACATGGATTCAAGAACATGAACATTTTTACAACATACTTTAAAATGCAAGCCCACACAGATTTCTGCAATATTTCATTTTAAACACCAGAGGCAGAAGACCCGTGGATCCAGCACTTTCAGGTAGGATCACAAGCTGTTGTAGTCACGTGATTCATTTCCTTGTATTATGGGAGCCACTGCGTTTATGGTTTACTACACCTTGGCACGTGTCTAACATCAAATGCATAGTTAATTATGTTTTGTTTTATGCTGTGCTCATTTGCATAACAAGCACCTTAGTTCCTTTCATTTCAAATGTAACTAGCCTTTTATCATCATCCCATCTTATTATTATAATTATTGTTTATTTTATAAGAATTTTCATTTGTTTACAAGACTTATTAATTTCTGGTTTGCCATGTTCATAGTGTAATTTATTTTCACTTCCATCATTAATGGTCGGCTGAGAAGGAGGCAGTGGGGCTGAGGTTGTGTATGGGGCCCAGGACATGGACAAAGCTGGGATCCTCTGATCTGGACTCTACAGCACTGCAGACATGGGCTCGCACATCTATTTTGTTAGCTCTCTAACAAAATATATTGTTCTTTAAAACGGAATTACCTTTAATCTTCCTTTTCCCTTAAAGATATGAGGCAGTCGTTTTTCCTAGACACAAATATTATTCTCATGTTTTCTAAGAACTATACAAACTTTCACTTTGAAATCTTTAATGATTTACGTAAGAGAGCATGTTCTGTGATCCGCTGTGTTCATGCTCTGCTTCCTTCACTGTCTTGGCAGCAGGTTGCTCTGCTGTATTTTTTTTTTCTTTAGTTTTGCTCTTTAGATGTTTTCTGAAGATGAGAAGGTGGAATGTTTCATGTTTGGAATGCTTGTTTGCAAAAAGACTCTATCCTTACATCTTACAGCATATGGATGAAGAAAAAAGAACAACTACTTAACATTTATCAATTAGATATCTTCATACATACTCTGCTACTCACACCATCATTAGCTGTAGATAAGAAATGAAAAGATTTTACTTTCGTCTAGAATAGAAGAATGTGAACCAACATCCTTAACTTAGTATTGGTTACAGTGCTGATTACAACCATCATATATTTGTTAAATTTTACAAAAAAGAGAATTACATGACACTTAATATCAAAAGGATGCCTCATGTAAAAGAAATTACCTTACCCTACCTAAACATTTTGAGTTCTAAGAGCACATTTAAACCCCTTTTTTCTGTTTGTCAGAAAATAGCTAGTAGGTAAGCCTAAGTTACTGATAACCTAAATCATTAAACACCATCAAATAGAAAAAAATGGCTTAATTTCACTTCACATTATATATTGGGCAGTTTATAGTTATATCATATAATGTATAATGACATTAACAAATCATAAATTATAAAAATGATTCTGCCCCTTCTAAGAGAAAAACAAACACCAGTAATCTTGGGAAATGATGGCCGGAAAAAAGCCACTGAAAACGACCAATAGAAAGCTATAAGTTAGATGACCATGGAGACAGAACTGGAAAGAAAACAGCCTAAGAAAAAGCCCAGGGTAGGAGCAAATCACTTTTAAAAGGTTAAAAAGAGAAGAGAAACAAACACGACCATCTTTTTTAAGGGGCACCAATTGGCAGACACAACAACGTCTAAATTGTACTTCAGATTCTACCCAACAGTATCCTGCATACAGATAGGCTATCTACACCAAGTTACATTATAACATGATCTAACAAGTCCTTCCCTGTCAATGTCTCACAGCTCTGTCAGGAGCCATAATGGGACAAGCTAATAACTAGCAGGTGATCATCCTGAAGTGGCCTGCCTCGGATTATTATCTAATATGCAACAGGTGAGCCCTCATTAAGCAAGGCTGTAAGGGACTAACTTTAGGAAGATTCCTGCTATTAATATGCTTTGCCTGTTATTATTAAAACTATATAACAATCACTAAGTAGGAGCACACAACCTTTGAAGCAGATCTCTGCAGATCCATGAAGATGTACTATCTTGTAGTGATGCTATATAGACAAATAGATGACTTAAGTCTTAATGATGATCCTATAAGGATTCCTAAAATTGTATCTGTGATTATTAAGCTCTTTTATAACGGGGCTGCTATTAGGTCCTTTTCTGGTAGTCAAAGCTGCAATGAGAACTCTGCCAGTCTCCCAAGTGTCACTAGTTAATTGCTCTTAGATGATAACCAGACTTTTTCCTACCCAGAGCACATTCCAAGAGGTTGCAAAACAATTAACCAAGGTCATTAAAAGGCAACTAACGATTTATTGTAGGTCCTAGGTCAGAAGATAAAATACTGACTGGGTTTAACTATACAAAACTTCACTAATAAGTTAATTACGGTTTTAAACCTTCAGTGAACCTGTGGAGCTCAGACAGATGATGGATATTTAGCCAGATAATTACTCCTAATGGATATGCATGTAAACATTTGCTGTTGTAAACTTCTATTTCAATTTATGGTTTGATTTATTGTGTGAACTTGTGATGAACTTTGTAACATGTGATCATGTACTCTGACAGATGTATAAATACTGAGGACAAAGAGAAGCGCAAGAATCAATAGAGAGCTAAGATCAATAGAGGAGACTTTTTGCTTTCCTCACTTAGACTAGATTCTATTCCCTTTCCTCACTAGAGAATTTTTCCCTTTACCCACTTAGGATCTTTCCGCTTTTCCCCTTAGATAGCTTTCATAGGAAACTCTTTACAACTTGGTAATAAATTCTATAATCACTTATCTAAGTGTCTTCTCTTCCTGGGACTTCCAACTAGCAGGCTGAAAGTTAGAGCCCAGCAGCTCCTGCTGAGATAGAGCAAAGGCTGCAGTGCTCAATCCTCCCCTGTTAGGCTACAGGTGTTAATCGGCTAAGCCAGCAGACTTTTACCCTCAGAAAGAAAGTTTTTAGGACTTTTTAGAGGTTATCATCAGCATTTTAGTATAATCAGAGAGCTAGAGAGCCCGGAGACCCTCAGACTTTAAAGCCATTACCAGAGTCCTACTCTGTGAATCCACTGCTACTCTGGCCTGGAGGCTCCTGACACAGATCACCACCTGCTATTTACATGGAAACAGCAGCAGACAGGACAATGGTCAGCAAGATTCAGCGAATGGTGAAGGATATTTTCAGTTTGTAATATGAAATTTAGGCACCCAGAGGCCTCAGAAGACACAACCTCATGGACAGGTAAGGAGTACATGGTCTTGTGAAAAAGCCCATGAGTTCAATAAGATAAAAATTTGTGAAAACAAGGCTGGAGAGATGGCTCAGCAGTTAAGAGCACTGACTGCTCTTCCAGAGGTCCTGAGTTCAATTCCCAGCAACCACATGGTGGCTCATAACTATCTGTGATGGGATCTGATGCCCTCTTCTGGTGTGTGTCTCAAGACAGCTACAGTGTACTCATATAAATAAAATAAATAAATAATATCGAAAAAATTGTAAAAACAATTTATACTTAAAAATGCAAGCTTATACAGAATTCTGAAATATTTAAATAGAACATCAAAGACAGAAAAGCCAGAGGAGCCATTCAGCTAGCAATGTAAGACTTTCCATTAAAAATATACTGTTTTGAAAGTCACATGATTTCTGTCTTTGAATTATTGGATCCATAGCCCTTTTGGTGTACGAGGCTTATGTATATGTCTGAGATCCCATTTTCAGGTCATTATATTTGGCTAATGATGTTATTTACATAGAAAGCATACTAGCTCCTTTCACTCAACCGTAAATCCTATAGAAGTCTTTATCATTCCTTTTCCATACTGTGATTATATAAGAAGTCTCCTCATTTATCTCGAAGGCACATTTGTTATATTTGTTATGCACTACTTTTTTCACTTAAGCTTGAGAAGGTCAGTTGGCTAGGACTGGGGCAGTGCAGAGCCTGTGTAAGCCTGGGGTCCTGTTGGCTAGATGCTCTATGCAGCACAGCAGACACCAACTCACAGATGCACTTCCCTTCCTCCCGCCTCATGAAATATGTTGCTTTTAAAAACAGAGGAAATTACCCTTAACTCATGACTCTCTTAATTATACATATAAATGGAAGATAATGATTCCTAAAAGTGTCCTGGAGGATTTTTGTCACATTTACATAAATTAAGCTTAACTATTTTTTTTTTAAAGTTTACCATGTTTACAGGATTTTTATTCTCATGAATCATCTCTCAAGGGGAAAGGCCATACATTACTTTTAGTAGTATATCTTAGATTGTCTTAAGATCACAAACAGTAGAACACAGTTCTACTCAATGTGTCAAACAGCTAGAAACACATGATTATATGAATTCAGTTGCTTCTGTGAAAGAGGAGAAGCAGTTAACAATAAAGATTTGGGCCGGGTGGTGGTGGCGCACACCTTTAATCCCAGCACTTGGGAGGCAGAGGCTGGCAGATTTCTGAGTTCGAGGCCAGCCTGGTCTACAAACTAAGTTCCAGGACATCCAGGGTTATACAGAGAAACCCTGTCTCAAAAAACAAACAACAACAACAAAAAAAAAAAAAACAAAAAAAGATTTGGGGACAATAATCAAATAAAGCCATATACACCTATTACACAGGAAAATATAACTAAATGAACCAACAATAGACACAGAAACTGTCAGAAAGACCAAATCTGTTCTGCAGCAACAGTTCAGCATTGGTGTAAAGCTTTTGTTCTGTTTTGTTTTGTTTTGTTGTTTGGTTGGTTGGTTGGTTTTTTGTTCTTCTAGTTGTTGTTTTTCAAGACAGGGTTTCTCTGTATAGCCCTGGCTGTCCTGGAACTCACTTTGTAGTCCAGGCTGGCCTCGAACTCAGAAATCTGCCTGTCTCTGTCTCCCAAGTGCTGGGATTAAAGACATGTGCCACCACTGCCCGGCTGGTGTAAAGAATTTTTAAAAGGCAGGAGGACAGACAAACAAATAAAACTCTGTCTGACAGACACTAAGTAGCAGGCACAACACTCACACAATTTTGTTTCAAACTACACACTGGGACCATGTTGTGCATGCGCATGAGCTGTCTTTATTTCATCAAGTTCTACTGTTCTCTGCGACAGTGAAATAAGTAACTAGAGTGAGACCCTAACTTCAGATGTTTCACTGTGGAAGGTGAGGTTCTCTTTCTAAGCATTGAGGTTAATTCAGGAACCTATTTTTGTCACCAGGGAACGATTAAAGTAACAGAACTTAATTACGAGTTTTGTACTTTGAGGCAGGACTGGAGCCCAGAAACAGCCGGTTTCTGTTACTTTTACTATAGCATAGAGTTAAACATTGTTGTTAACCTGTTATTGTGTTTAATTTATATGTTATCATTAACATTTATGCACAGAAAACAGCATGCATAAAACTGGGAGTTTTATCATGCATTTCCCATGGATAAGGGATTACTAATACTACTGAAGGACAGAGCACAGTACAACAATACACACTGAACACACTTACCAGACTTAATGTGTTTATGCATACACACAGTACAAAAGGAGAACATGGAAGCCATTATTTAATTAAAGCCTCCTTAGTAAATGTGGTTTTTTATATATACAATTTTCAGCCAACCAAAGCTTAGGTACCAAAATATTTTTAGTTAAAGCTGTTTTCTATGAGAATATTTCTACAGTGAGATAATCTCTATAAAGCATGGAACACAAGTCCTGGCACATAGAGTTCAATAAGTGTTAGTAATTTTAATGTTAATTAAGTGTATTATGTAAGTGGGTGCCTTAGGAATCAGAGTAAACAAAGTACAAATACTCCTCTTGATTGCTCAAGGTCATCATAAATATTAATTTCTCAACGAGGCTATGATCAAAAGGACATTTTGAAAGATACCAAGAATTCTGGGGTTGTTGTCTCCTGCACAAAACAGCTCCAATGTGAGGGAAGGCTAATGATGAGAATGGCCATCAGCTAACTACTACTCACTCTATCAAGCTGCCAGTTCTTATGACTGTCAATGTACCTGCACTGGCTATTTCTCATCTCACAATTTCCTAACAATAAGCATCCTTGAGCTGAAACACTAAGCCAATTAAATATTGGACATACATACAAAGAAGGACTGGTCTATTTTACCTACCTCAACCCATTTCCTGATTCTTCAGAAACCTTTTAGCTTCCAGAGTGAAGTCTGTGAGTGTATTCAGTTGCGATGCTGCATTCATATAACAGCAATCAAGAGGTTAAGGCAAGAGAACTGCAAGCTTGAGGCCAGCCTGAGCTACATAGTGATACTCTGTCTCATAAAATAAAATAAAGGAACAGTTCAAAGGCCCACCTGCCCTCAGAACTTTCCCATGCCCTCAGTTTGAATCCAAGGAAAACCTAACTAAGATGGTCCCCAAAATCAAGTGGGTAGTGTGTCTTCATTGGAGTTTCTACTGTCATGAAGAGACACCATGGCTGTAGAAACTCTTATAAAGGAAAATACTTAGTTAGGGCTGGCTTACAGTTCATATGTTTAGTCCATTATCATCATGGTGGGAAGCACGGTGGCATGCAGGCAGACATGAATGGTGCTAGAGAGCTAGCTTAGACTTCTACATCTGGATTAGCAGCCATCAAGAAGAGAAAGGAAGCATCTAGGCCTGGATTGAGCATCTGAAACTCAAAGCCCACCCCACAGTGACAAACTTCCTTCAAAAAGTCTTCACCTCTTAGTAGTGCCACTCCTTATGAGCCTACAAGGGCCATTTTCATTCAGACTGTCACGGGTAGGAAGACACTGCATACCTTAAAATATGTGTATGATGGTTAGCCACTGTCCATGTAGAGGAGTGGAGGGAGGCACAGCGTGGAGAACGTGCAGACTGAATGTATATGGGCAGGTATGACTTCAAGACTAGAATACTTTAAGTAGTTTGCTCAAATGTCCACACATCCCTTCCTTTATCCCTACCCTTTAGAATGCGGAGTTGACACTTAAGATTCTAGAGAAATAAAAGCCCCGATACTGCTGTGCTGGACTTGTGGTAGATGCTTGCCTAGCCTAGCCTTTCTCTCTTGTTCTTTCAGCCACATCCTTTAATCGCATCTTCTGAGAAAAGACTTATGCGTTTGATTCTTCTGATCACCCAGGCACAGGCAGAAAGGAGGAAGGGCCATGGAGAACTGTCCACTATTGATAGTAGGAGTCTTGTGGAACCTGGTCATTTCTGTTCCTGCTGAGGATGCTATTTTAAAGAGATCTCTTCCCCACAACTGAAGCAGATTGTCACATGTAAGACGTAGCCCAGCAGCTGGTGTATCAGTGACATGTCATGGCGTCACACTACACATAGGCACAGGGGACTTCAGAGATTATGGAGGTGGAAGAAGAGACTGTTGGTGAGTAGTAGGTGTGAGAATTACAGTCCCTTGTTTCCACCGGGATTTCTGTTATTTCTCTTCCTCAGTACTAAATGACTCATTCCCACTGTTTCATTTCTTCTTTGTTAAAGTTTTTGGTTTTTCCTGTTGAACTTGTTTTATAGGATGCAGCATTCCCAGAAAAGTCTATTTTCTAGCGTCACCTTGTGTGCAGGACACCTTAAGTAGGACACAAGTGGAAGACAGAGCTGAGGGTACCCCTTGGTGGATTCTACTGAATCTAATTCATATAATGAGATAATGATTAAACCCTGTCTTGAAAAACAAAACAAACAAACAAAAAGACTAACTCTAAGAAAGGTGCTATACTGTGTACAGTAAATTTCCTTTAAACAAATGTTCATGTGTAGTGCTTATTTTATTAGAAAAAAAATTATAATAGTTTTATAAATAATTTAATAGTTATATATAAATACATTTTTAAAATAAAAGATTCAAAATAAAAATTAAATTTAAAAGAAGTTTCCATGGTTTTTTAACAAAAATAATTGTTTCCAGGTGAGTGAATCTTTGAAGCACATTTTCAGTATTCTATTTCCAATGTGATCAGTACTCTATTTGAGGATAGGATGTGCAAACTTGCACAATTACATATATTTTGCATGAATATTCTTTCACACAAAAGGGAATATTATGATCTGTACTTTAGGTGCTAATTAAAGCATGTAGGTAGCATACCATCTTATTCAAATAGCCATAGAGTCTTTTGCCACCTCAAATTTCACCTACCTTCTTAGGGAGGGAAGACAAGAATTCTCCTTATTTGGGGGGCAAGGGTTTTGAATTTTTATTCTTTTTTATTATTATTAAAGATTTATTTATTTATTTATTTATTTATTTATTTATTATTTAATATGTACAGTGTTTGGCCTGTAAACCAGAAGAGGGCACCAAGATCACATTAAAAATGGTTGTGAACCACCATGTGATTGCTGGAAATTGAACTCAGGACCTCTGGAAAAGCAGTCAGTGCATTCAACCTCTGAGCCATCTCTCCAGCCCATTTAAAAAAAAAAAAAATGCTTATTTTATTCATGTGAGTAGACTGTAACTGTCTTCAGACATACCAGGAGAGGGCATCAGAGCCCATTACAGATGGTTGTGAGCCACCATGTGGTTGCTGGAAATTGAACTCAGGACATCTGAAAGAACAGTCAGTGTTCCTAACCGCTGAGCAATCTCTCCAGTGTGTTTTTATTCTTAACATAATTTTCCAGTATCATTGTATCCATAACTTAGGTATTAAATTTAATTTTTCAATAATGAACAAATTTGTAGTAACTCAAGATGACTAGAAGGAAGAAATAGGCATTGTACTTGACAACACTTTTCAATAGCAGGCTCTGTTAACTGGGAATGTGTGTATCTAAAAGCTGCTCTCTTAATTTGCTGATACAAAATTAATTGCTGAGCACACTCCAGAGAAATAACACTTTTTAATTTAATGTTTCCTAGTACAAATTTCAGGAAACAAGACATTGAAAAGGTTGTTTCTCTGTATATTGTTCTTACTGGAAGTTATATGGTCAATAAGTAATACTGAGCACCCACAACAATGTAGTGGAGTTAAACTACACTCAATGCATGTAGAGCTGTGTAGTAACAGCACAGAACCCAGACACATCCTCCTTACACTGTAGGTAAGTTCAGATGTTTTACATATTCAAAACAATATTGATCCTAAGAAAACACAATGAATTATTAGGAAATCATGATCTCTGAATGCACAGTAAAGACCAGAATTCATTACCTGCTCATCAGGTAACATTACCAAGGAGAAACAGTGCAAGACCTCAGAGACCAATCATAGTTCATGTTTTGTATGATGAAGAAGAACACGGGAGGGAAACCTTTAAGGAAAACCCACAAGACTTTTCTTACCAGAGCCATCACTAACATATCCAAAGGTACTCTGGTCATTTTGTGTTCTTCCTATGAACCTTCTAAGTTCTGAAGAAGCTTGGAATTAAACATTTCAAAAACTAATAGTCACATAACAATGATCTTTCTGGAATTGCTTCAATGCATCAGCAGCAGATCCCATGTCCTGATGCTCTTTGGACATAGATGATGGTCTTAAAGATACTCATCTCTACTCTAACAAATATGTGTCTGGGTTTAAATAAACACTAATATTTAAATAAAATAAACAGTATCTGAAGCTAGACAGAAGCACTTTAAAACTTTCTCTTACACCTTCTAACACAATGGCGTTAGTCCTCTCTGGCCAAGGATCATTGAATCTGTTAGAGAATCTCCTGGAGTCCTTGTCTGGCTTGAGAGGGCCTTTACTGTGCTTTAAGCTCTAGTCTCTTTTGATCATTTTGATGCCTCTTATTGTCTCAAGTGAAACAGACTGCTTCATAACTAATGCCTGGGCTTACTCCATATTGCTATATTAGTGAGTTTCCAGGAGCTAACAGAAGTGAAAGTATGACTGAATCTTTGAGTCTACTTCTCAATACTGTCATCTCCTTAGCAATATCCCAAAGATTAGACAGTTATTTTTTAGCTCAGAGTTCCAAATTCATGGATTTCTGCTTGAAAAACCTGGGCATCATATACACACCTATAATCGCAGCCTTCAAGAGGTAGAGGTAGGAGGAATTTCAATTCAAGACTGCTCTGGACTACGTGTGAGACTCTATTTTAATACATCACTGTCCTCATGGGGGAAAAAAGAAATGGAAAGGAAAAGGAGATATAGAAGAATATAGATGAGGAAAAATGGAAGGAAAGAATAGGAGAGGGAAGAAGAGAGTATTTAAAACATGTTATTTCTGTTATCAAGCATGCAGAGAACTATCTGCTTGTCAGTTTCTCTCCAGTGTGGTATCTTTAATGCTGTTTGTCTTAATTTGGGTTTTATTGCTGTGAAAAGATACCATGACCATGGCAACTCTTTAAAAGGACATTTAATTGGGGGTAGTATACAGATTCAGAGGTTCAGTCTATTATCATCAAAGCAGAAACAATGGCAGTGTCCAAGCAGACATGGTACAGGAGGAAACAAGAATTCTACATCTTGATCAGAAGGCAGCCAGAAGACTCTTCTGCCCTGGGTAGAGCTTAAGCATAGGATCTCCGAGTCTACCCCCACAGTGACAGACTTTCTCAAATGCCACATCTACTCCAGTATTACTCAAGTAATACTGCCACTTGCCATGGGCCATGTATATTTAAATCACCACACCTTTTAAGATCACTGTAAAGGCTTTACCACATTGGCTATCTTCATAGGGTTATTGTTTAATATATGTTCTTTTATGTAATCGGAGGTGACTCAATTGTAAATAGGCTTTACCATATTGTCTACATTTATAAGGTTTCTCTCCAGCATGAATTCTTTCATGTTATCGAAGTTGACTATGAGGGACAAAGAATTTACTACATCGCTTATCTTCATAAGGTTTCTCTTCAGTATATATTCTTTTATGCATTCGAAGATTACAATGGTATATAAAGGCTTTAACACATTCATTCCATTTGTAAGGTTTCTCTCCATTATGAAATTTTTCATGTGTTTGAAGTTGACCATGAAAGGCAAAGAATTTACTACATTGCTTATATTCAAAGGGATTCTCTTCAGTATGTATTCTTTTATGTACTTGGAAAGAACTTTAATATGCAAAGGCTTTACCACACTGGTTATATTTGTAAGATTTCTCTCCAGTATGTTAATTTATGCATCGTGAGATGACTGTGTTGTACAAAGCGTTAACAACATTGATTACATTCATAGGGCTTCTCTCCAGTATGTGGGTTTTTTTTTTTGTTTGTTTGGTTGGTTGGTTTGGTTTGGTTTGGTTTTTGATTTTTTGTTTCTTGAGACAGTGTTTCTCTGTATAACCCTGGCTGTCCTAGAATTCACTCTGTAGACCAGGCTGGCCTCGAACTCAGAAATCTGCCTGCTTCTGCCTCCCAAGTGCTGGGATTAAAGACATGCACCAACACTGCCAAGCTCAATATGCGTTCTTTTATGTACTTGGAGATAACTACGATATGTAAAGGCTTTACCACACTGATTACATTCATAGGGCTTCTCTCCAGTATGTATTCTTTTATGTACTTGGAGATAACTATGATATGCAAAGGCTTTACCACATTGATCACATTTGTAAGGTTTCTCTCCGGTATGAATTCTGTCATGTTTTCGAAGTTTAGCACGAGAGGCAAAGGATTTACTACATTGCTTACATTCATAGGGTTTCTCTCCAGTATGTCTTCTTTTATGCAATTGAAGATCACTATGGTGTGCAAAGGTTTTGCCACACTGATTACATTCATAGGGCTTCTCTCCAGTATGTGTTCTATTATGTAGTTGGAGACATTTATGATATGCAAAGGCTTTACCACATTGATCACATTTGTAAGGTTTCTCTCCAGTATGAATTCTTTTATGTTCTTGGAAAGAACTTTGATATGCAAAGGCTTTGCCACATTGATCACATTCATATGGCTTCTCTCCAGTATGTGTTCTTTGATGTACTTGGAGATAACTATGAAAGGCAAAGGCTTTACCACATTCATTACACTTGTAAGGTTTCTCTCCAGTATGAATTCTTTCATGTTTTTGAAGTTGACCATGAGAGGCAAAGGCTTTGCCACATTGATTACATTCGTAAGGTTTTACCCCACTATGTGTTGCCTTATGTTCTTGGAGACTAGCATTGCGTACAAAGGCTTTACCGCATTCATTACACTTGTAAGGTTTCTCTCCAGTATGAATTCTTTCATGTTTTTGAAGTTGACCATGAGAGGCAAAGGATTTACTACATTGCTTACATTCATAGGGTTTCTCTCCAGTATGTCTTCTTTTATGCAATTGAAGATTACTATGGTGTGCAAAGGTTTTGCCACATTGATTACATTCATAGGGCTTCTCTCCAGTATGTGTTCTATTATGTTGTTGGAGACATTTATGATATGCAAAGGCTTTACCACATTGATCACATTTGTAAGGTTTCTCTCCAGTATGTATTCTTTTATGTACTTGGAAAGATCTTTGATTTGCAAAGGCTTTGTCACATTGATCACATTCATAGGGTTTCTCTCCAGTATGTGTTCTTTTATGCACTTGGAGATAACTATGAAAGGCAAAGGCTTTACCACATTGCTTACATTTGTAAGGTTTCTCTTCAGTATGAATTCTTTCATGTTTTTGAAGTTGACTGTGAGAGGCAAAGGCTTTGCCACATTGATTACATTTATAAGGTTTTACCCCAGTATGTGTGGCATTATGTTCTTGGAGACTAGCATTGCGTACAAAGGCTTTACCGCATTCATTACACTTGTAAGGTTTCTCTCCAGTATGAATTCTTTCATGTCTTTTAAGATTATTCTGACATTTAAAGGCTTTACCACATTGATCACATTTGTAAGGTTTCTCTCCAGTATGAATTCTTTCATGTCTTTTAAGGTTATTCTGACATTTAAAGGCTTTACCACATTGATCACATTTGTAAGGTGTCTCTCCAGAATGTCTTATTTTATGCATTTGGAGATGACTGTGTCCTGTAAAGGCTTTACCACATTGATTGCATTTGTAGGGTTTCTTTCCGGTAGGGATTTTTTTATTCATTTGGAGACTACTGTGATGTACAAAGGCTTCACCATACTGAATACCTTCATAGGGTTTCTCTCCAGTATGAATTCTTTCATACCTTTGAAGATAACTGTGACATGCAAAGGCTTTACCACACTGAGTATTTTCAGAGGGTTTCTCTCCAGTAAGACTTCTTTCATGCCTGCAAAGATAATTGGCAAATGTGAAAGCTTTACACATTCATTAAATTGATGAATCTTTTCATCTGTAGGAATTAATTTTACAATTTGGTCTAATTGTAAAGAGGAATCACATCTTAAGATTTTTATCACTTTGTTTACCTTCATGGTTTCCCCTTCACTATGGGCAGTTTTGCATACCTGTAATGGTAAAAGTGTTATTACATGGCTCACATTTGTAGCATTCTTTTTCTCCATGAGAAATGTTTTAAAAATTTGAAGAGAAATGGAAGAGCTCAGAGCTTTACCACACTGAGTACATTCACAAATTTTCCTATATTGTAAAATACACTACATTTTCATACTACATTGGCAAAGTAAACCAGGAAAACATAAAAGAATTTTCACAATCCTAGTACTCATAGGGATTTTCTGCAGTGTGAGTTTATGGATATATTCCCAATTAAGTTGGAAAACCACCTAATTATAAACTTATATCACACTGAGAAAGTTTGTGCAAATGTGGACTACTATATTTTTCAATTGTTCTGGGAGAGAGACAGGGTTCTGCTTCTTTCAATATCCCTATGCATACATGGCCTGTATCCATTGTGACACAGGATATACCTATTAAAAAGGGATAACAAATGAAAGATTTCCACATTGCATTCACACAGTTTGACTGTTTGTTCATCATAGATATATGGTATAGGAATTAAGGTTTCTCCTCAAAGACTCTCATAAACTGCCCTTCTCACTTAAACTTAGCAATGTTACTATAGGACTTTGCTATAGAACTACTTGCTTATTAGAAACATATACTTATCACCAAATATATGTATTTGGCAATATGTGAGTGGTATGAGACTAAATTGGCAGTTCCACAGACTAGCTGGAATGTGGCTATTATTCAAATGGTAATATCTGTTAAGGCATTGTTTCCTCGTCTTCTCTTTCAGAGAATGCCTTGAAAATACAAATCAGACACCTGACATTGAGGTATGGGGATTTGTGAGAATTTAATCAACACACTTAAAGAAGTGCATTTTTTTTTTTTTTTACACTGTTGCTTTTCCTTAAAAGTAGCAGGACACATGAACATTTCTTCAGAGGCAAATTCATACCAACTTGCACAGGAAAATTACCTTCCATGTCTTCTGGAGCTTTCACAATGTTCTTCAATATTACTGTCTTCCCAATTGTTGCCTAAAATATGATACCAGAAAATGTATGATATATTATTGGAAATTAGGCAAATTTAAGTTACTATCTTTAGTAAACCTGATTTATTCACCTCATTCTTCCTCGTTCTCAAGTGAAATTACAGAAAAACATCAACAACAAGGAAACAGTTGTTCCCTTATTTTAAAAAGTGAAAGAAAATTCAGTCTTACCTACAGCAATGAGGTTTGTGTAGTTCTCCAACATCACATCTTTGTAGAGACTCTTCTGTGAAGGATTCAGCAAAGCCCATTCTTCTCGAGTGAAGTTCACATACACATCATCATAGGTCAATGCATCCTAAAATATTCCATACATGTGTACAACAGAAACCATGATACCGACATCACTGTAAATGTATGCTTCATTGACAATGTTTGTATGATTCTGGTACTTCTCCTACTTATTTCATGACCAAGAAGTTCTAATGTAATTACCAAGTCATCTTAGAAGGAAATTGAGTAATAAGGTTCAATTCTGTCATTTCTTTGCTCTTTGAACAGGATACAGCCTTGCAAGAGAAATGCTAATTAATAGAGAGAAAGAAAGAGAAGGGGAACAGGCAAGCAGTACTGAGCATACATCAGAGAAATTGTATGAACAATTACTAACTACAAAAAATGATGGGCAAACTGAGCATATTAGTTCATGTCTTTAATCGTACCACTGAGGAGGTAAAAGCAAGTATATCTCTGGTCTATTCAGGACAGCTAGAGGTACATATTAAGACCCTGTTTCACCTGTAATAATCAAACAAACAAGAAAAATAGAAAGGACTCAGAGTTTTTTACTGGAGTTCCTACAAAGAATTACACATTCACTCCAGTTCTCTATTCATCTTCCAGAATCCTGAAGTGTCCCAGTTTAATCTGTAACAGTAACAAGATACTAAAAAGGGATGCATCTTTAAACAGATACAAATGGGCAGATGAAAATATTGGCAATGTAAATGTAAATAGGACAGGAGATGGCTCAGCAGTGAAGAGCTCTTACTGGTCTTGCAAATTGGGCTCAATTACTATTAGTTACAAGGGGGCTTTACAACTATCAATTGCTTCAAGTTCAGGAATTCTGAAGCCATCTTCTGACTACTTTGGAGACCAGAAATACATGATGTGCATATACATGCATACAGTCAAATACTCATATTCATTTAAAAAATCAAAACACACACAACAGGTAAAAAGAATGCTATGCACCTGCAATCCAATGACTCAGAAAGCTCAGGCAGTAAAGCTCAGGCAGTATCAATGTCATGAATACATGCCATCCTGAGAAACAGAATATTCTCTCCGCCAAATTTCAAAATTCAAAACGTGCATGAAGATCAACCCAATAGCATATGCTTGACATGTACCAAAACCTACATTGCAGGACCATCAGCCAATAATATAAAAACAAATAAACAAACAAAGAAAAAGCTAGGCATGTTGGCCCATATTTAGTCCCTGTACTCGGGAGCCAGTCAGGTGAACCTTTGAGGCCACATGTTCTAAACACCTACTTTCAGGACAGCCGGGGCTATACAAAGAAATATTGTCCTCAAAAACAAAAACAACAAAATTAAAAGTATAAAAACACAAGGCTTGCAAAATAGTTTAACACTGAATAACAATTGCTTAAACTGCATATTATGCGATTTAGGGATAGAGTGTATACTGGTGAAGGCAAGACAACATAAGAAGGAAGCTGACTGAACAGGTCCGGATCACAACACAGTAGACACACACACACACACACACACACACACAGGAAATGGGTTGAGTCTACAGACACTCAAATTTCACCCCCAATAAGCAATCTAGAAAGGTTCCTCCTACCAAAGCCTCGACTGAGAAGACTGAGTTGGCCAGAGCCTGACTGACTCCATGACAAGCTGCAAACTGAGACTAGAAGACTACCCCTAAGTTTCTGTTTTTCAGAACTGGAAAAGTCTAAACAAGTCAATTCCAGGAAAACCACCCTCACAGACTGCCAATCAGGAGCTTCCAGGAGCTGCCCCTGCCATCAGGCCTGAGCCAAGCCTAAACCAAGAATACTTAGCATTGGTTCCGGAAAGTCTCCCAAATGCCCCAAAACCTTAACCCATCCCAAAGACACCCATACCCCTGTAAATTGAGTCAACCAATCAGAATTAAGTTCACCTACTGCTCCCTAGAACTCCCCTAACTGGCTTTAAATTGAGCTTGCAAAGCTCACATGTCTGTCTCCATCCTAGTGAAGGGTAGACCCTTGCATGATAGAATTCTGCAGAATAAAACACTTTTGCATACTATTTGAGTTGGGGTCTTCCTTCAGTGATTCTTGGACCCTAACATTGTAAGCTCTCCCAAATAAAGACACAAAAGATAAACAAGTGTTCAAAGACATCACCCTATCTGGGAGCTTTTTGACTCAATCAACTACATTTTGGTCATTGTCATCCATGCTGAAAATGCACTGAGTTTAACTTCGATGACCCTAATAGTCTGCAGCAGCCCATACATTTTTCAAATGTCCAAAGTCTGTTTGACTCTCTTTTTTAAAATCAAGATTTATTTATTTCATTTATATGAGTACAATTTAGCTATCTTCAGACACACCAGAAGAGGGCATTGGACCAATTACAGATGATTGTGAGTCACCATTGTACTTGGTGAGAATTGAACTCAGGATCTCTGAAAGAGCAAGCAGACAGTGCTCTAAACCGCTGAGGAATCTCTCCATCCCCTCTTCTGGCACTCTTGACTGCTACATCTTGTAAAATAAAAAAGCAAGTTATATTTTTCTAACATACAAAGGCACAGAATGCCCTTTCCCATCCCAATAGAGAGGAATGTGTACATAATGTGGGATGACTGGACCAAGGCAGGAAACCCAGCAGGACAAACACTACATCCTGTAGCTCTGTCTCAGACACAACCTAGAGGCACCTCAACTGAAGAATGGATAAACAAAAAATGTGGTATATTTATACAATGGGGTATCACTAAGCTGTTTTTAAAAAATGACATCGTGAATTTACATCCAAGTGAATGCAACTAAAACAAAACAAAACAAAACAAACAAACAAACAAAAAAAAACCATCTTGAGGGAAGTAACCCACACCCAGAATGAAAAACATGGCATGCATTTACTTATAAGTAGATATTATCTATTAGGTAAATATAATCAAGCTGTACTCCATAAACCCAGAGAGGCTAAGCAAAGAGGAGAGCTATATGGGGGAAGCACAGATCTCCATCTAAAGGGGAAATAGCATAGTTTCTGTGAGCAGACTGGGGTTTGATGGGAACATGAGTGGGAGGGATCACTTGGGGGGGTGTGCAGGGGTAAAGTACAATGCAGAGAGAAATGGCTGGAATTAGGGGGGCATTGGGAGGGCTAGTGTAAAATCCCAGTATAATAGCAACTTCCTGGATGCTATAGGGTGATCCTAATGAAGACTCCAAGTAGTGGAGAATATAGAGTCTGAACTGACCATCCTTGAAGCCAGCCAGGGCTTCAATGTTGGAAATGGGTTACATTTGGTTGAGCTGTTGGCCAAGGTGGTCCCTTGGAGATCGTTGAACAATCCATGCTGATGCTAGGACAAAACTTTGCTCTCAGAAAACTGACAGCAGGGCCCCATCAATGAGGACAAATTCCACATCGATCACTGAATGCAGAAATCAAGCTGGTGCAGGCTTGGAGCCTTAACCCTGAAGTTCAAGTCTCTTTGAGGAGAGAAGGCTACTGAAAGGAAACCTGGAACCCCATCCTTTACACACACACACACACACACACACACACACACACACACACACACATCCCTACAATTGGTCTTTCCTAAAAGATATGCTGGGACATGATGGTAAGAAACCTCTTTGAGTGGTCAACCAAAGTTTGGTTTAACCTGAGACCCTTGACATGAGAGCGAACCCATGACTAACACTGACTGGATTTCTAGGAACCTTACAGAGACTTAAATGGCAAGCATAGAGACAGCATGGGTCTGTGTCAGGTCCTCTGCTGACATGTTATGGTTGTTAGCTTGATGTTTTTGTGGGACTCCTAACTGTGGAAACAGGTGTAACTCTGATTCTTTTGCTTGATCTTGAGACTTCCTCCTATCAGGTTGCTGCTATGCACACTCCAGTGAAGCCTGCTTGGCAGGTGGAGAGGCCTGGAAGCACTCATGAGGCAAAGAGTTTCACGGAAACTCAACCTCCTGGAACCTTGGCATTCTTATAACCCATATACTCATACCCTACCCCCGCGTTAGTCCTGTGTATGGATCCGTGTACTTTCTTTCAGTATTATTTTATTATAAGTGCCTTTAAAGATTGAATTCTGACATAGCTAAGCCTTCACAAGTGTTCCAACATCGCAGAAAATCCTTGAGAACACAAACTTGGAATTCAGTAGGAATTCAGTGAAAAGGTTATCTATTCAGTAACATTCGAATTTACTTCTAGTAGAGACACATTACAAAGAAAGGAGCAAGAATAGCTCAGGGCTGGTCTGCAGAGTGTTTCCTTAAGACAATGGACAGTCTTACCCAGACAAAGGAATTCACAATGGCCTAGTGAATAGGTGGGTTTACCATGAAAGAGTTAGGGAATCCCCCTGAGACGGTTTCTCTTTAGGCCCAAAGAAACAGCATGAATCAGGCATTTACTAAGAAACCCTGGTGGTAGGCTTAACAATAGACTAGCATTACACCTGTCTCCCTTCTTAGTGACAGTGGCCTGGTCCCCGCCTTCTTTTGATGTATACATTCCTTATGTTTTGTGTCACTGTAACTCAGCAGATGTATCTTGCCTGGTTTCTTGTTATTCTTCTGTATAAAAAGTTTGATGCTCGACTTGACAAATTACATTCAGATTCTACATAACCTCTCGTGTTGATCTGTCTTTCATTCATTGCCAACTCCTTGTCCACCTGTAAGCAGAGACCGGATCTACACAGACAAGGGACCAAGAGGGTCTGTGGCAGGTTGCCTTCTGCAATATGAAGGTTTTCACGTTTTTCTAACTGATTTTGTCCTGTGAGGCTGTCCTCTCGTGGAGGTCTGATCCTTTCTGAAGAGAAAATGGGGCGAGGGGGTGTTGGACCTTGGGGAGAAGAGGATAGGTGAATTGTGGGGGCAGAAGCTGGGAGGAGCGTAGGGAAAGAAAAACAGTGCTCAGGATATATTGTATGAGAGAGAACTTATCTTCAATTAAAAAATTAATTCAATATTGCTTAAATGAAAATGCAAAAGGGGGAAGCAATAATGGACAAAGAAAAGCAAAATAGTGAAGACAGGACAGTATGATTGTGACAGATACAGTTTTCGTTCTGTTTTTATAGACGGTGACCCTCACACAGGAGTGTAAACATATCATCTTGGAGGCTCAATTCCTCCTGATAATCTAGACCTCGTCTTGAAAGCTTCAAACCTCTGTACAATCTTATCTAGGTCTAGAATGTTTTGAGTATCTGAGACTTAACTGCTGAATAAAATCACCCTTTCTTTTTCTTTCTGAACTTTGACTGGCTAGTCAATTCAGCTGTTCTGACTCTAACTCCTCTTCATGGTAACCGATTCAAATGGGCATCTTATACTTCTGACTAAACTGCTGTGCTTGGCCTCAAATGAACTCCAGCAATCTGTTCTCATCTTCTGGCACATTCTCAGGCTAATTCTTCCGTCACCTGTGTCTAGTTTGTTTTCTGTTTAGCCTGTCTCTGTAAAACTCTCCAGGTAAAACTGCCTCCTCCTCCTCTCACCCTCTGAGAGGGAGCTGCTTCCTCTTATGTTGCCTCTCTTCTCTCTTCTCTTGAGAGTTGAGCATATCCTATTCTGTCAGATCTTTCCGTGATTCATCATTTTTTCAGCCACTCAATTAGACATTGATTTCAAACATGAGTGCTTCCTTCTGAAAGTAACTTTATCTTCATCCTTTGGGAGCAAATGTGTATACTAAGGGCTGAGCCACCCCACAATTAGAAACAGTTTCCCACACCGCATACCAAATTGGATAGTCTCTGGGTTCACAGTGTGATCAAATACCCGGCAAAACATGAGTTCACGATGAGGTCTTCTTGGGCCCAATCTGCATCTGTGATGTCAGAAGTTTTCCTCACAGTAATGTGAAATATATATCACGTAGGAAACAAAAGCAGTCATTTTCTTGTATTAGCTTTCACTAGTTTGGAATGTGGAATTACAATGCTTCTCATTTCATCCCAAACAAATACTCTTGATTGTTTTCAAGAAAAACTAATGTTTAAATAGTATTCAATAAAAATAAACATGTGATGTTGTACAAAATTGCTACAATAATTATATTATGCATTAAGAATAAACCAATGTATAAAAATGTTAAGTGGTTAAACTCATTCTCCAAAGCAAAAATGAAAGTGTTACTATCTAAGATAAGTGACTTAATGCAGAGAAAACAAAGAGATGAGAAAAATTAAAGTGTTGCTAAGATAAGTGACTTAATGCAGAGAAAACAAAGAGATGAGTCCGTTATTTAAGATAACTGTGTGTTCATTTGTGTGTTTAATTGCAATATATCAGCAGTACTTAAATTCAAACAAAACAGTCAATCTGTTTCTTAAACTAATTTTTTCTTTTTCATGGAGCATGACTCATAGACAGAAAGCTCTCATACCATCCAAATACCGCAACTCTGCATTTTTACAGTATACTATAATACCACATTTGTTTCCCATCTATAACAACTCTTGCTACAGAAAACTTGCTAGTTCATTTCTCTTCTGCACACAATGATCTAAATGAACATTAGAAAAACTCTTTGAAAGTGATTTCTTCGGGTAGATTCTGTGCTTTCTGCCCTTCTGTAGGAATTTGGCATTAAGCTAGGACATGGAAGTAGGCTCAGAAAATAATATTTGCATTTGGGCTAATGCAAAGCTCAAGCAAGGCAAACTCAGCCAAGGAATGTGTGGCATACCTTTTATCTTGGTCATCCTACTAAGCCCCTAAAAACAACCATCCCTGAACATTATTTACTGTCTTCTCAGTTCCTTGACCTAGAACTGACCTTATTACTGGTATGGACTTAAAATGGTACAAGAGCAGGCTTATGAAAAATAGACCCACTTCAGCCTCAGCACTGGCTGGAGTATTGTTATAGTGCTGTCTAATTGTCTTCTTCTCTTCAATCCTTGTTCTCCCTTGAGATCCTGCTGACCTAATGGACACCCTTCATTTTCCATTTCTACATGCAAGGTAGACAAGATGGTTCAAGTTCTCATATCCATAAGAGAACACTAAAGATTAAAATTATATGGAAAAAGAAATGCGTTGGCAATGCTTAAGCTGTAATTACATGCCGTTTTTAAGACCAATACAGCACTGACTGTGAGAGTCTTTACAAGTACTTAGTCCTTTAACCATTACTATTGTCTTCATTCCTTTAGCACAACTTCTCCTTGAGGCAGCCAGTTTTACCTCAACAAATGAGCACTGAAGTAATTCTCATATTTAGGGTACCACAAATACAACTGCAATGAACATGAGAATTATGATTCTTCTTAAAACTAACTTCAAGTGCATGGAAACTATACTGAGAAAACTGCTGGGATCCATGGAAGTTCTGTCCTTTTTATAAGAACTAGGTACAATGAGGTTGCTTGAGTGTAGGTATTATATCCAAATGCATCAAAATACATATATTAAATGTGTTCAGTTTTATATCAACTATAACACAATGTGGCCTTAACTAATTTTAGTTAATATCAATGGAATATCCCAACCTGCTGCTATCAGAATTTATTCCTAATACACAACCATGTGCTACATTCATATTCAGTGTTCAATACTGGACAATGTCGTATTTATACTCTGTTTTCTCAACTTATACTTAGGGAGATATCATTTATGTGACTCTAATAATGTATTCTGATGTACTCTGTGTCACTAAAGTCTATGCTAAAGTCCTCTTTCTATAGCCTTATACATTATTTCACATCAGCTTCAATTTCACACACTTACAACTGTAAACAACACCATTATAGTGATGTTTAAAAGGGGGGGGGTGTTGGGTAGGTTTAATTTGCAGCATAAATTTTAAACAATCTAAAAAAAAACTCCTAACAGGAAAGCTGATTCCAAAGCTACCTGCCATGGGAAAAAATCTCAGAATTGTCACTAGGATGATAAAGAAATTGTACACATTTTGGCACAATATAAATTCCATCCATACTTATCATAGAGCTACAACAATCAAAAGCTTTACAACATTTGTGAAAAAATAATGAAATGTAGAGGAAAAAAAGCCAAGAAAATAAGCCCCAAATTATAGTCAGGTTTCAATTAAAAGACCTAAGGAAACTCAGCCAGGAAAAATGTGAACATGACTAATATTACCAATGATTGCATGTGTATACAAATGGAATGAACACAGACTTCACAACTCCACAAAAATAACTAAAAGTGATCCCTCACTGTTATATTTCTGACCCTCCAGCCACTACTGACTTCACTTCCAAACAGAGGCTCTAGAGCTCTCTCTGTATGGAGGTCATCAGAAAGCTGGGCTATGGTTCTGCAGCACCTAATACCCACTAGAGATCTCACACAAACCCAGCCCCAATGAGCCCACACACAAACCAAGGTTGAGGAATAATTTAATGTCTGCGTCCTGCCACATGGATTATAGCACATGATTTAGAATCTGCCCTAGCCACCTGCACACCACCATGCACACTTAAGAATCCTCTGCATCTCAGAAACTCCTTGGCGACCCTGGAACTGAATTTCCCTGAATCACTCCAGTCATTGTGACTGGTGATAGTGGAGAGGAAAAAGGATTTTAATCAAAGATGGCCAAAGGAGGATCCCCATAACCTCATCTCTACCAGTTTCTAAACTATTTGTAAAATTTATCACACAAAACTGAATTTGCAATGAAATGTTCAGAACCTCTACAAACCAGATTTTCAGTTTTGAAATTCATCTTCTCATAACAAAAGCACTGCTTGTGTGTGCATAGCGGGCAGTGAGATTATAAGCAACACAGCTTCCTATGGCCAGAGCTGCAGAACCTCCTCCTCCCCAGGAAATGCACACAGAGGCCAAGGCCTTTTGCCCAGGTTACCACATGTACCAAAAGAAACACAGTCTGTTTCACAGTCCATCACAGTCCAATAAGATTGTTTAGCCAACTTGTTCTTCCTGGTGGCTGTCACAATCACAATGGCATGGCTTGTGGTCTCCCTCACAGCTCTCTGATGAACTGCATCAGAGGAGAATTATGGAAAGAACCTGCAAGCTACTCCTCCTGATTGCTAGGCTGCCCAGAAGACAGTAGCAGCTCTCCTACTGGAGAAGTAGAGATGAAATGACTCAGACAGCACAGGCCTTCCAGCTCTCCCCTTCCAGCCCACCCTAGGGGCAGACAGAGCCCTAGTATAGTAAGTTTGTATTTTATTAGAATCTTCTACTCTCCCAGGTGGGGAGAGTTCTTGGGACCGCTTCTAGGAAAAAATGGCAAGAATATTTGACACTGGGCTAGGTCAAGGAAGTAAGCTCAAAAAAAGTACAGCTGAGGAATGTGTTCCTCATATCTTGTCATACCTTGATCATCTTGATAAGACTCTGAATACAGCAACCGGGGAACTTTGTTTACACCCTTTTTCTTACATTTCTACTTTGTTTATGCCTTAAAACTGACCCTACTCTTTGTTTGTACCCAGGCAGTCAAGGTGGGTCAGGGTCTGTTGGCAGATTTCCCAGTCTGATGAGTCATGGAATGATAAGAGGAGGTATACCTGAGGCTCAAGGGAGGTGCCTCTGGAAAAGAACCGATAGTCTGTGTATATTTCGGGAGATTGTTTCTGTTAGCTTGTGGCTTTGCTTTCCAAGGTTCTGTGGGGTATAAAAAGACTATGAAAAATAAACTCAAGGCTGGTGGTTGCTGCTGGTGCTCCTGCTGAAGTATTAACCAGCAGTTCTCCCAAATCTAATTCTTGGCTTTGCATCTTCCTTCTACCTCCTATTTTGTTCCTTGCTCCCTCATCAGAGACTGTTTGACTCATGCTGGGGGATCCAGTACAAGGACAGAAACTCGACTCAAGGACCTCTTTCTCCTCCATCCCTGTTTCTCTCCTGTCTGCTGTTAAGGGGTGAAACAGTTGCGGGGGGGTCACGGAAGGGGATTAAGGGAGGGGAAAAAGAAGAAACCATAAAGTAGCAAAGACCAGCTACACTGATTAAGGGTAAAGAGGAACCAGACTAGGATGGATTTTGCCTTCCACATATGCTGCCACCCTTAAGTCTCTTCTAGGTTCAGGTTCCAGGTTAAGTTTTGAACAACTTAAATACAGACTGGAGACTGCAAGTCTAGCCACTAAGACACATGGGAAATTTGCACAGCAAGCATATTCCAGGATCATTTCTTAAGGACACCAGTGCCCTAACACAGCAGGTTAGTGACAGCGTCCTAAGTGGAAGGTTCCAGATGATGAAAAACATCGGAAAAGGAAAAGGTAGAGAGTATAAAAGCTGGGGTGGGGAGGTCTTACACAAGCTATGGCTTATGCTAAGTCAGCTTCTTAAGAATACCATCTTGTACACGATTGACATGAGGGAAAAGGAAGGAGATGGGAGACACCTCTGAAGTCAGCAGAAAGATGAAGAAAGTATGAAGTCCACAGAAACATCAGACAATTGGACACACTCAGGAGAAAGCTAATCAAACACTGCTGCACAAGGGACAACTCAGTGTTTCTAAAAAACATTTCTGACCAAGCCTCTAGTGGCCTTGGAACTGATAACCACAGCCCCATATGGTGGGAAGTTGTGCTCTCAGAATCTGATTCAACCCCTCCCAAAGGCCCTGCCCCAGACCATTACCAGCTCCCAGGCACATTCCTGAATTTAGAGAAGGAGCTCTGCAAATGCACCCAAGAGGAGGAGATGTCAGGAAAGAATCAGACTCCGGGGTGAAATCAAGCAGTAGAAAGAAAAATAACTATATACAGAATCAACAAGACCAGGAGCTGTTTCTTTGAGAAAATCAACTAGATAAACCAGACTAACCAGAGGACACAGAGACAGTATCCTAATTAATAAAATCAGAAATGAAAAGGAGGATATAACAGTGAAGTATATCTTAAAATAATTATTCTCTTTTAAAAATATTAACAATTGAAAATATTGAAAATGTTCTACAAAACAAAAAAAAAAACAAAAAACAAAAAAAAAACGAAGTCAAGGAGCCCTGTTTTCTCTATACCCAGGGCCTCAGGGAAAGCTCCCAAGGACTAGGCCCAGGCTGTGAATGGCTCTGCCAAGCATGTTGTTGGGTTTCAGAAGGAGCTGTGGCCTGCTCCAGACATGGGGACCTCAGGGAAAGTGTAGCTGGATCAGGCCTGCACTCAATGCAATGGTTGTGGGCTTTTTGTTTTGTTCTTTTAAGTTTTCAAATGGTTGTCACTAGATGCCATCTAGCCAGTGTGGCAGAACTATGTTTTTCTCAAGAAGAAAACTGAACCTTATGGCACAAGAGGCCTTGCTGTTGGTTATGATCCTGTAATGCCCCATTGAGCTGCTAGTTAGAGGCCTGCTCTTTGATAAGGAGATGGGCCTAGTGGCAGATTATAAATCGTTTGTTTCCTTTGTTATGATTTCTGGACAATGCTGGTGAACAAGCATGTGTATCCTAGCATCCTAACCTCTAACTGCCCTGGTTGGCATAGTACTTATCTGTGAGGTGTGAGGCAGTCCTCCCTCAGCTAAATTCTACTTGGTGTGCCTTACTATTTCCTAAGCTTTACTAAATCCTTTACATCATCAATTCTACTCTTTAACATCACAGCTTGACATTGAATTGCTACCCAGCACAAGAGATGCCTTTTACAACCTCCACAAAATGAACTCCAAATGGATTGTCCACCTTAATCTCAAGTGCTAAGAACAGAACTTGTAGAAAGTTGGACTCTCTGAGTATGGGATCACGCCAAAGATCTCTCTACACACAAGCCAAATGCTCAGCACAGATGCAGCCCCCACGGGGAAGTTATTCAGACGCTACAGCTGGGACCCGCGAGTGGCTAGGACCACAGGGGACCTCACAGGTGGCCGCGGATTCCCACGCAGCGCAGGGAAAGACCCACACTAGCAGCTCGCGCTGCTTCTCCCCATTGTTTTCAGTGACCCTGTGCTCACCATGTCGCAACTTCGGAGCTTGCCTGAGCACCCTAAACAGCATTCAGCCTCAGGACGGAGAGCACAGAACAGGGGACCAATCAAGTAGGCTCAGCAACTAAGCGAAACAGGCTCCAATGCACCCGGAAAAACCCGCCTTCCTTTTGATTTGCAGGTCCGCCGAGAGACTCTGATTGGCCAACAAGTCTTGAGTGACTGGAGCACCTCCCTTAGGGTTAGAGTGTGCTGAAGGTACGCGGTGTAGAGGTTCTCAGCCCAACAAGCTGCAAGTCCAGACCTGCAGGGATTTCCAATTCTGTAGTATTTGTGTCGATCCTCCAATAGGCTACCGATCTGTCTCCCCGCGCAGCCCCATGGAGGAACCATCAGTCCCCTGCCACTACTCTGCCGCTGGCTCCTCCCCTAGGTAGGCAGTAACCCTGTGATCGCCAGGGCCTGATGTCAGCCAGAGCTTCCCTCACTCACTAGGTTGTTTGCCTTCTTCCTCCTTAAATCAAGGTAGGGAGCTTGCATAGCCCATTCATTACTCAACCTGCAGGGGATTTATCAATCTGTCCCACAAGCGAAAAGGTGCCCAGAATATTAACAATTAAATTGTGTCATGGGCAAAGAATAGTTCTGTATTCTTGCTGTTGGGATTGAGACCCAGGAACAGAGGCTGATCTGCATATTATTAACATACCAAAGGAGCCATCCACCTGCCATGGGCAAACTGGGTTTACCTGAAACCTGTGGAAATGAATAGGTATTGGGGTGAGAGAAGAATGAAGCCAAGCAAAGGTTCTGATCAAGGCTCAAAATTTAATAATAAGGTTTGCGTTTATAAAGGGAAAACCTACAAAATCCATCCCCCTCTTCAGCTGCAGTATGTTGTAGAGCAATGTCAGTGCAGGCAGCCAAAACAGCTAAGTTCCCATGAGAACCTGCACCTCAACAAAGACAGATGTCTCTGTCCTGGGTTGTCATGGCGAATGTTCAAGGTCTGCTTAGTCTGCGCAAGGCTGGGAAGGTTAGAGCTGGGCCTCCAGGTTCTCCCAGCACTCCTCAGTCTCCACCTGTTACAGGGCAAGGTTGACAGACCCCACCTTGTACCTTGAACTCCCAGCCCAGCGGCCAGGCTTTCCCTTCCTAGAAGCCCTTCCTATATAATCCAGACATTTTGTACTCTTTGTGTCTCTGTTTCTCTGTCTCCATCTCTCTCCCCTTTCTTCCCTCTCCAGTCTTTCTCCCTCCTTCTCCCTCCACTTCCCCTCCCAATCCCTACTCCCCTGCATTTTTCTCTCCCAGCTTGCCTTGCTGGCTTTTTCTCCCCACCTCTGCTCCTTATTCTCCCATCCCATAACTTCTCTGACCTCCTTGGGACCAGTGAACTCTCTGCTGCCTTGGGATCAGTGAATCCTCTAGAGAGCTACCCCTAATAACCGGAAAATACTCTAATTTCACTTCAGTTGAGTCCTTCACGCTGGGCTTAGGTAAAGTGCAGCTAGTTTTCAGCTGGTAGGTATGTGAACCCTGGGAGACAAACAGGAACCAGATGACAAACCCTGTGGAGCACTGCTGTTAGCCAGCACACCTTCCTCCGTGGGAAGCTGAACACACATTCGCACATAGAACTGTATTAGTGAAGGTTCTCTAGATGAACAGACCTGATAGGAGGAATCTAGGTATGTACAAAGTGGATTTATTGGAATATTTCACAGGCTGTAGTCCAACTAGTCCAACGATGGCTAACTTAGCACGTGTAGGAGTAGGAAACCTAGATGTGAACGTATCCAGACTCCCTCAATAAAATCCCAGTGCTTCCTTTCTTGAAGGAAATCACTGCCTTGGAATTGACTCCTATTCTCACCTTGCTGACCACGGGGGTGGGGGTGGGGGGGACATCTGTCTCCATTCTTTCATTGAGGCTTTTCCTATAGTCAAACTGACTACATGTGGAATTAACTAAACCTGAAAGAGTTTGGGTACTGGGGTGGGTTTTTTTGTTTGGTTTGGTTTTGTTTTGTTTATAGCTTTCGAACTGTGAAAACCCTTCTTTAATCTGGATTTTTTTGAGGTGATAAGACCCCCCTTTACTCTAGGCCACAGCTTCTGTCGGCACCCTACATAGAGAAAGGACACTGAAGATGGGAGCGGGTTCTCTTTGTCTACCTACCTTACATCTGGCTAACAACTTCCCAACTTCCTTCTGTCCTTCCTTTCTTTATTCTTCTTCTTTTGTGTGTGTGTGTGTGTGTGTGTGTGTGTGTGTGTGTGTGTGTGTGTGTGTGTTTGAGAAAGGGTTTCTCTGTGTAGCCTTGGCTGTCCTGGAACTCACTCTGTAGAACAGGCTGGCCTTGAACTCAGAAATCCACCTACCTCTACCTCCCAAGTGCTGGGATTAAAGGCATGTGCCACCACTGCCTGCTTCCTTCCTTCCTTCCTTCCTTCCTTCCTTCCTTCCTTCCTTCCTTCCTTCCTTCCTTCCTTCCTTTCTTTCTTTCTTTCTTTCTTTCTTTCTTTCTTTCTTTCTTTCTTTCTTTCTTTCTTTTCCTGGCATTAAAAAGCCAACTTCACTGAAACTCCAGTATATACTGAAGACTGAGACATCCAACCACATTTACTGAACCACACTGGATTATTCAACTTTCCATTGGTAGACAGCCACTGTTAGACTGTGAGAAATTAAGATAAATTCACTTTCAACATGCATACAGAGATTCATTCTATCAGTTCTGTTCATCAAGCGAATCTTTACTAAAATAGCTGTGTGTGTGCACAGGTTTTTGTTTTTCATCCTTCCCACTGAGAAAGATGTGCCAGCTAACAATAGTGCTCCACAGTGTTTGTCATTTGTTTCCTGCTTTTCTCCCAGCTTGTCTCAGACCTACCAGGGGAAAAGTAGCTGTAGTTTGCCTGAACCCAGCATGAAGGCACAAAACAAAACTCTTGTTTCCTGTTAGCTGGCATTTGACATTTAGATGTAAGATCCATTTGGAGTTAATTTGTGGAGGTTGTAAAAGGCATCTAGTGTGTTGGGTAGCAATCCAATCTTAAACTCTGATGTGGAAGAGTATAATCAGTGATGGAAAGGATTTACCAGTGCTTAGGAGATGGTAAGGTAGAATTTAGATGAGGGAGAACTGCCTCTAGAACATCCCACAGGTAAGTAGTATGCTAACCAAGCCTGTTAGAGATTAAGATACTAGGATACAGATGTTTGTTCACCAGTACTGTACAGAAATTTGGCTCTAAACCATGATAAAGAAAACACTCTTTATTTACAACCAGCCACCAGGCCAATCCTCATATTAAAGAGCAGGCCTCTAACAAGCTGCTCAATGGGATATTACAGGATCACAAGCAACAGTAAGGCCTGGTGAGCCATAAAGGTCTAATTTACTTGAGAAATGCATAGTTCTGACACATGGGAAGATCACACTGGTCTTGAAAGTCTATGAAAAAGAGACAAAACTGTTGTGTTGAGGGCTGGCCTTATCAAGCATACCTTTCTCTGAGGCCCTCATATATGATGAATGATAGCTTTTTCTCAAACCCAGGAACAAGCTTGGCAGAACCAGTAACAACCTGGGTCCTAGGCCTTGGGAGCTTTCCCTAAGGCCCTTGTCAGGAGCCATAATGGGACAAGCTAATAACTAGCAGGTGATCATCCTGACACTGGCTGCTGCGGATTATTATATAATCTGGGAGACGTGCATCCTTATTAATCAAGGATGTGAGGGACTCATTTTAGGAAATATTTCTGCTATTAATATGCTTTTCCATTTATTATTAAAGGTATATAACAATTACTAAGTAGTAGCACACCCCTCAGGAGCAGATCTCTGCAGATCCACGGAGATGCACTCTCTTGTAGTGATGTCATATAGACAACTAGATGACTTAAGTCTTAATGATGATCCCATAAGAAGTCCTAAAATTATGTCTCTCAAGTGTCACCAGTTAATTGCTCTTAGATGGCAACCAGACGTTCTCCTACTCAGAGTACATTCCAAGAGGTTGTAATATAATTAACTAAAGGTCATAAAAAAAGAACTAATGATTTATTATAGGTGCTAGGACAGAAGATAAAGTATTGACTGGGTTTATCTATACAGAACTTCACTTATAACTTAGTCATGGTTTTAAACCTTCATTGAGCCTGTGGAGATGAGACAATTGATGGATGCTTGCTAGGTAATTACTCCTAATGAATATGCATGTAAACATTCTCTGTTGTAAACTTCTATTTCAGTTTATGATTTGATTTTTTCTGCGAACTTGTGATAAACTTTGTAACATGTGATCATGTACTCTGATAAGTACTGAGGACAGAGAGATGAGAAAAGAAAAAGAAAGAAGAATTTTTGCCCTTCTGCACTTAGACTAGAATTTTTTGCCTGTCCCCACTTTGAGAATTGTTCACTTTCCCCAATTAGGATCTTTTTGATTTTCCTCTTAGATAACTTTCATAGGAAACTTTTTACAACTTAGTAATAAATGTTATAATAGCTTTTCTAAGTGTCCCTCCCTTTTTCTTTGAGATTTTTGGAATAGCAGGCTGAAAGTTAGAGCCCAGCAGTTCCTGCTGACATAGAGCAAAGTCCACATTGCTTAATCCTCCCCTGTTAGGCTACCTCAGCCAGCAGTCTTTTACCCTCAGAAAGAGCAAGAAAGATTTTAGGACTTTTTAGACATCATCAGTAGCATTTCAGTACAGTTAGAGAGCTGGAAAGCCCCAAGACCCTAAGTCTTTAAAGCCATTACCAGACTCCTATTCTGTAACTCCACTACTACCCCACCCCAGGTTGGGAGGCTCCTGGCAGACCCTGATGTACTGAGAAACAAATGGAGCTCCTTCTTTAAAGCCAGGAATATGCTTATGAGAGCTGATAATGGTCTGGGGTCAGGGACATTGGGGAGGGGTGGCTTCAGATTTTGAAAATACAGTTCTTCCCACCACCTGGGGCTGTGGTTTTCAGTCCTAAATCCATTGTAGGCTTAGTCAGTATGTTTTTAAGATGCCTTGAGTATCGCCTCCTGAGTTTGTCCCATTGTGTGAGAGTTTCTGATGACTTCATAGAAGTTTCCCATTTCTTTCTGTTTTCCACTGTAAGTAGTACACAAGGTTCTACTGTTAGGAAGCTTACTTGGTATAAGACAACTTCTGCAAGGCCTCCCCACCCCAGCTTCTATACTTTCTACCTTATAATTTTTCCTGTCTTTTTCATCCTCTGGGACTTTGTACTTAGGGACCTGTCACTGATGTTGATTCATATCAGTATTATAAAAGCCCCATCACTGTAAAAGCCCCAATAGTTTTCCTTCCTCCTTCCCATCTCCTGCTAGGTCAACTACTCCTTAACCTTATTTTGCACTATAATGCTCAATTTTGGCAAGCCAAAAATACATGTCCAGCCAGAAATACCCTGTGGACATGAGCACATACCCAGCTGGTAGCAGGTTATTCAGTTTTGCAAGGTGACACAAATTAAACTTTTGTGGGTATAAGTCCATTCATCAACTAGCACCCCTCTGTCAGAATACTTGTTTAATTGTACATACAGATGTGTTCATTATACCAAGCAACCTTTCCTGATAAGCACCTACCAATTTGATACCATCTCTCTAAGAACCATTTTTAAGTCTGTATTGATCAGACACAGCTTCCCTATTTTAAGTCTCTGTTTATCAGACATAGCTTCCTCAGAACAGTTATGCAAGCAGGACCCATAGGTTTACTCAGTGTGACTGTAGCTGTTTCTCTAGGGATATGATTACGTGTCCCAAAATACTCAGGAATAATGGTCACATCTGGAGGATCAACATAGGCAAAGAGAGGCAAAGAGGGTTTTACTCCTTGAAAGAGTATTGAGAAAACTCACAGAATCATTCATAGAGCTTTCAGCCTACATGATTGCAGCCTTTCCCATGATCAACAAGGTGAAAGTAAACATTGCTATGAGTATTAACATAAGCATAGCAAAAGCAAGGAGAGCTTGTAGCACATGTGATCTAGATAATAAGCATATAAGCCACCGAATTCACCCCAGGTCTTTGCCAAGTGGGAAGGGATTTTCATGGGCCTTGCCACAGGAGAGTCCTATCAGTGAAGCATTCATATGCTCTTCCCTACAGGGCCACTGCCAGAAAAGGCTTTATCACACTGCTTATATTTCAGTGTTTCTTTCCAGTATGTGTTCTTTTATGTATATGTAGAGAACTGTGATATACAAATTTTAGGAACAAGCAAAATAAGCATGTTCTAAGTACTCCCTTTTTTATTATTGGACTCCATTTAATCATAGAATGAAACTACGTTCAAGTTCCTAAGCTATAGGGGAGCTGGAGACTTCCCAATAGCTGAATAGCTTCTGTTATTCATCCTTTCTTTCACAAAATATAATCACTCTTCTTAACCACAAAAAGAAACAAACCAAGTGTATATGATTGGTTAGACTGTAACACTTATATTCTGTATCTGTTGACAGCGTTCAATCACATAAAGAAAGCCCCTATCCCTAAGTGCTGATGGGTGGGAAATGTATCTGTAACTTGGAACACGTTTGTGGTTTTCAAGAGTAAAAGCTGTGTTACATGGGTTGCACTTCAGCTTCTGAGTATATTCTACAGTCCTGATTGATCAGTAGTGGCTTCTTTATAATAAATTCTTGTCATCTTCATTGACCTGATGTTGGAGTTGTACTGGACTTAAGTGGACACATAACACAAAGGCTTTATCCCGTTGCTTACATGCATAGAATCTCTCCAGTATGAATACTTTCATGATGATGAAGACTATAAAATGTGCAAAGACTTCACCATATTAAACAAGTTCATGGCGTTTCTCTCCAGTATGCATTCTTTCATGCCTTTGAAGATGACTTTGATGTGCAAAGGCTATACCACTTTGATTACACTCATAGGGTTTCTCTCCAGTATGTGGGTTTTTTTGTTGTTGTTAAAGATTTATTTATTTATTTTATGCATATAAGTACACCAACATTGATCTCTTCAGACACACCAGAAGAGTTATCAAACAGTTATCAAACCCAGACAATATTGTGGATCCCAGACCCCACTACAGATGGCTGTGAGCCAAGATGTGGTTGCTGGGACTTGAACTCAGGACCTCTGGAAGAGCAGTCGGTGCTCTTAGCCGCTGAGCCATCTCTCCAGCCCAGTATGTGTCCTTTTATGTAATTGGTGATGACTGTAACATGCAAAGGCTTCACCACATTGATTACGTTTATAAGGCTTCTCTCCAGTATGTATTCTTTCATTCCTCTGAGGGTGACTGTGATAGTCAAAGGCTTTACAACATGAAGTGTATTCAGAGATTTTTCTCTCCAGTATGACTTCTTTCCTGCCTGCAAAGATAATTGGCACATGTGAAAGCTTTGCCACATTCATTACACTGATGAATCTTATTCTCTGTATGAATTAATTTTACAACTAGGTTTAATGGTTAAGAGGAATCACATCTTAATGTTTCATCACTTTGTTTTCATTCATGGTTTCCACTAAATTTTGGGTTGTTTTGTGTCTTTGAATATATCTGTGATAGTGAAAGACCCACTACGTGAGGACTCCCCCACGTTCTGATTCAGGAGAGGTGACACCCCAAATCACTCACAAGAAACGGTCTTGCTGCAAACTGCAAGAGGACTTTTAATTCAAGAGCGCTTTCGGGCCCACGATCATACACCATGCAGGGGTAGAGGACCATGGTGCCCCGAGTAGCTGGGTAAGGGGGTATTTAAAAGAAGAAACCACAACTCAAGGAGGTGGGGAGGGCGTTGTTGGAAAATACCAAAGATACCAGTTGAGAGTCACAAGGAAGTGCAAAGTCACAAGAGTAACAAGGAATACCTGGTAATTGTTCGGGTTATCTCTGAAGACAGTTTCTAAGAGCCTCTAACAATAGCACATTTGCATAGCGGGTTCCAGTAATGGTCAGGGTAGGTCAGGGTGACTTTCTTTGAATGGACACTCTTTGAACCCAGGAAGCAGGTGGGTGGAGGAATGTTGCTATCAGGGTCACATTCCCAAGCCTGTGCCTAAAGGCCTAGAATTTTGCTTTTACATATATATATGTGTATATATATATATATATATATATATATATATGTGTGTGTGTGTGTGTGTGTGTGTGTGTGTGTGTGTGTGTGTTTTACAAGACAGGGTTTCTCTGTATAGCCCTGGCTATCCTGGAACTTGCTTTGTAGATGAGGCTGGCCTCGAACTCAGAAATCTGCCTGCCTCTGCCTCCCTAGTGCTGGGATTAAAGGTGTGCACCACGATGCCCGGCTATATTTTTTCAATAGTAAAAGAATTTATTACATGGCTCACATTTTTGAAATTTTATTTTATTTTTAATTCATTTTTTTACACTCTATATTCCATTCCCTGCCCCCTCATCCACCCTCTGACTGCTCCACATCCCACACCTCCTCCACACCCCACCCCATCTCCACATGAATACCCACATCCCCCACCCCACCTGACCTATAAACTCCCTGGGGCCTTAGGTCTCTTGAGGGTTAGGTGTAGCATCTCTGAAGGAACACAGACCTGGAAGTCCTCTACTGTATGTGTGTTGGGGGCCTCATACCAGCTGGTGTATGTTGTCTGGTGGTTCAGTGTTTGAAAGATCTTGGGGGTCCAGATTAATTAAAATTGCTGGTTCTCCTACAGGATTGCCCTTCTCCTCAGCTTCTTTCAGCCTTCCCTAATTCAACAACAGGGGTCAGCTGCTTCTGTCCATTGGTTGGGTGCAAATATTTGCATCTGACTCTTTCAGCTGCTTGTTGGGTGACTCAAGCTGCATATGCATCAAAAGATGACCTAGTCGGCCATCACTGGAAAGAGAGGCCCATTGGACATGCAAACATTATATGCTCCAGTACAGGGAACGCCAGGGCCAAAAAGTGGGAATGGGTGGGTAGGGGGGGAGGGTATGGGGGACTTTTGGGATAATAGCATTGTAAATGTAATTGAGGAAAATATGTAATAAAAAACATTTAAATAATAATAATAAAAATGAAATGAAAAGGAAGCATCACAACAGAAATTGAAGAAATTAAAACAGCATTAGGTTATACTTCAAAAGCCAGTACTCCACAAAACTGGAAAATATAAATGAAATGGATGACTTTCTAGACAGATATCACATAGCAAAGTTAAAACAAGATCAGGTAAACAATATAAAAAGTCCCATAACTCCAGCTTGTTTCTTGGGACCATTTGATTAGAAAAAAAAATTTTCTTGCCTTTTACTCTGGGGTAGGATCTGTCTTTGTCACTGAGGTAGGTTTCTTGTATGCAGCAAAATGTTGGGTCCTGTTTATGTAACAAGTCTATTAGTCTATGTCTTTTTACTGGGAAATTGAGTCCATTTATACTAAAAGATATTAAGGAAAATAAGGTGATTGTTGCTTCCTGTTATTTTGTTGTTAGACGTGAAATTATGTTTATGTGGCTATCTTCTTTTTGGTTTGATAAAAGAAGATTATTTTCTTGCTATTTCAAGATACAATTCACAGACCAAATGAAGCTCAAGAAGAAGGAAGACCACGATGTGGATACTTCGGTCCTTTTTAGAAGGGGGATTCAAATACCCATGGGAGGAGATACAGAGACAATGTTTGGAGGAGAAACTGAAGAAATGATCATCCAGTGACTGTCTCACCTGGGGATCCATCCCATATACAGTTATCAAACCCAGACAATATTGTGGATGCCAGTAAGTGCTTGCTTACAGGAGCCCCATATAGCTGTCTTCTGAGAGGCTCTGCCAGTGCCTGACAAATACATAAGTGGGTGCTCATAGCCATCCATTGGACAGAGCACAGGGTCCCCAATGAAGGAGATATGGAAAGTACCCAGGGAGCTGAAGGAGTTTGCAGCCCCATAGGAAAAACCACAATATGAACCAACTAGTACTCCCAGAGCTCCCAGGGACTAAACCACGAACCATGGCTTGTGGGACATCAATGAGAGGAGAGGCCCTTGGTCTTGTGAAGGCTCTATGCCCCAGTGTAGGGGAATGCCAGGGCAGGGAAGCAGGAGTGGGTAGGATGGTGAGCAAAAGAAGGGTGGCCGTAATGGGGGGTTGAGAGGAGAAACGAGGAAAGGGGATAAAATTTGAAATGTAAATAAAGAAAATACCTAAGAAAAGAAAAAAGAAAAAAGTCCCATAACCCCTAAGGAAATAGAAGCAGTCATTAAAACCCTTCCAAACAAAATTGAGCTAATACCAATACTCCTCAAACTATTCCACAAAATAGAAACAAAAGAAACTTTGCCAAATGAATTCTGTAAAGCCATAGTGACTCTAATATCTAAACTACACTAAGACTCAAGAGAGGAAAAGCATTTCAGATCAATTTTGCTTATGAACATTAACGCAAAAATACTTGATAAAATTCTCACAAGAGAAATCTAGGAACACATTGAACACATCATTCACCATGCTCAAGTAGGCTTTATCCCAGGAATGCAGGGATGGTTCAATATATGAAAACCTTTCAACATAATCCACCCTATAAACAAACTGAAAAGAAAAAAAAAACCCACATGATCATTTCATTAGATGGTGAAAAAGCATTTGAAAAAATTCAACACCCCTTCATGTTAAAAGCCTTGGAGGGATCTGGGATGCAAGGCACATACCTAAACATAATAAAAACAATATACTGAAAGCCAATAGCCAACATCAAATTAAATGGAAAGAAATTGAAGCAATCCCACTAAAATCAATGATAGGACAAAGCTGCCCATTCTCTCCCTATCTATTCAATATATTACTTGAAGTTCTAAGTAGAGCGATAAGACAACAAAAGGCGATCAAGTTTTTTATAAGATTACTTTTTAAAAAAGATTTATTTATTTTATGTATATGAGTATACTGTTGCTGTACAGATGATTGTGAGCCTTCATGTGGTTATTGGGACTGAAATTTTAGGACCTCTGATTGCTCCGGTCAGGCCCACTCACCCTGGAACAGTTTGCTCTAGCACACAGATTTATTTAATATTATAATTAAGTACAGTGTTGCTGTCTTCAGATGCACCAGAAAGGGCGTCAGATTTCATTATGGGTGACTGTGAGCCAACATGTGATTGCTGGAATTTGAACTCAGGACCTTCGGTAGCACATTCAGTGATCTTACTCTCTGAGCCATCTTGCCAGCCCCATAAGATTACTTTTTAAGATAAATAATAAAATGATTGTACCTTCCTTTGTAACTACAAATTGTAGCTTGCCAGTAAGAGAAACTAGTTTGTAAAAATATCTTGCTGGCTTACACTTTGTTAATCTATAACAAGTTGCTTAGACACAAATTTATGTGGGTTCTTGGAAATAATTTGTTTTTCAACTATTATATGTAAAATGTTAAATCATATAAGGGTACTAGGGAACATGCTGGGTTTTTTTTTCCTATTTACTTATATTCATTGTAATGATTCACTTCACTGTTCTTTTCTTCTTATTTTAAAAAAGAGTTGCTGGGCAGGTGGACACACCTTTAAGCCCAGCTCTTGGGAGGCAGAGGCAGGCGGATCTCTGAGTTCGAGGCCAGTCTGTTCTACAGAGTGAGTTCTAGGTTAGCCAGGGCTACACAGAGAAACCCTGTCTCATAAAAAACAAAACAAAATATAGAAGAGGAGGAGGAGGAGGAGGAAGAAGAAGAAGAGGAGGAGGAGGACGACGAGGAGGAGGAGGAGGAGGAGAAAGAAAAGTAGAATGTAACCACATTGTAAATTTTATACTGCTTGAAAGATTTTGCTGGAGGATATAACTGTGGAAGTAAAATACATTTCATGGAACTCGGTTTCCTCTAACAAGTGTGTGTGAGTGTGTGCCTGTTTTCTATTGTCACTGACCCCACATCTCCTCCTTGGATCACACTGCCGGAGCTGGCCTCCAACAATCTTGTGATTACTGTGAGGGTAGGAAGAATATCACACATCTGCAATGCAATGACTCAGAAGGTTCAGGTAGTATTAATGTAATGAATATATGCCATCCTGAGATATAGAATATAAGGTCTGCCAAATTTCTAAGTTCAAAATATAGATAAATATCAGCACAACAACATATGCCAAATTACCAGGAGCTACCAGCTTTTGGCCTCTGACAATTCTACTCCCCACTTCAGCTTATTCCTGATGTTGAAGCTGGTCTTTGACAGGAAGGAAAGGTGCACTTGGGCAGGCCATTAGAGCCAGTGCCACATGGAGGACACAGAGGGCTAAAGAACTGGACTCTAGAGTTTGGAATCAAATTCTGGACAAATGAATGGTACATACCTCCAGAGTGGTTCTGAGAGCAGATGCAGGTGTGGGTGTTGAGTGTGCTACAGTTTCTGCTCCTATTCACAACTCCCAGTTGTTGCAAACTTACAGGAGAGACATTTATGAATGTGGGAAGGGAGACCAGTCAGAAACAAACAAGGCTTGGAGAAAGGAAAAAGGAACTGAGAATGAAGAATTGCTTTTATTTTCCTATGATGACTTGGACAGTATACTCAGGCCAGTTTAAATAAGTTTAGAGTCTAGATGTAGAGGTTCTGAGGATGTAGTTCCCATGGATGAAGAGTGAGTCCCAGGTACCCAGGAGACACCAACTGAGAAGGTACAAGCTGTTGGAGGATGTTTTTGTGCATTGTGGATTAAGATGCTGATTGCTATGCCTAGACATCAGGTTGCAGTGTAGAGGGTGGCATAGTCAAGCACCTCAGGTCTCTCGTTATGTAAAACATGTTTTGAATCATCTCTGATTGGTTAATAAATTTCTGATCAGCCAATTAGCTGGGTAGAAGAGAAGAAGGCAGGACTTCCACTGCCAATCATGGTGTCCCAAGGACAGAGTCAATAGAGTGAGGGCATGGGAAGAGAAAGAGAAAAGATAGGGAGAAGAAGATGGACCAGGAGACCACCAGGAAGAAGAGAAGGACCAGATGGATCCACCATCAGGTTGCTATGAGAGAGCAGCCATGCGGACATACATGAACCAGAGTGAGCCAAGGTAAGACTCAGATGGCAGGTAAAGAAACAAGTGCAGCTGGGCATGGTGGTGCACGCCTTTTATCCCAGCACTCGGGAGGCAGAGGCAGGAGGATTTCTGAATTCAAGGACAGCCTGATCTACAAAGTGAGTTCCAGGACAGCCAGGGCCAGTTTCGAAACCCTGTCTCGAAAAAACCAAAAACAACAACAACAACAACAAAAAAAAACAACAACAACAACATCAAAAACCAACCACATGCCTGGGAATTAGTCAAGATAGTATAGTGCAGTTAGTATCTGCCCCGCTAGAGGGCTTGCAGCTTGCAGCTTCTTAATGAATTTATTAGGTTTTCATGTCATTTATTTGGAGCTAAAATGGACTTGAGTGAGTGTAGAAACACACTGTGATTATGTGGGTGCAAAGACGGTGAGGCAAACCCCTCAGAATTACATTTACACTTGGCACCCATCATATTAGGCACAGAATCTAAACTCAGACAGAAATACAAACTTAGAAAGAACCAGGCTTAGAATCTAAAAAGTCCTGGATGGAAGGAGCAATCAAGCACTTCCCGGGAATGGGCAGACTCTGTGATGGCAGGCAGGCTGCTCTATGAGCAGAGCAGAAGTTTGGCTGGACATGTGCAGAGAAATATCCAATACCTGAGAACTTGAGACTAGGTGACAGAAATCAGAAGCAACTGGGACGTTGGGAACAGACGCAGCAATGTGGTCCCTGAAGCAAGCAGAGTGTAAAGAGCCACCGCTGCACACTAAGATTGGTGGAATGGCAGAAGCCACCCATCAAGAAAGCCACCACTCCCCCACTTCCCCCACCCCTGCACACAACTGTACAGCTGAGGGTTAACAGCCAGGAGCAGAACTCCATACCAATGCTGGAAGAGGAGCACACATGCCTCCCACGATGGCTCACAACCTTTCCAGAGTGAATGGAGGTCACAAATGCAGGCAAGCACAAGGACCCAAAACAGGCCTCTTAAATGCCTTTCAGTCAGAAGAGATTCCAAAATACAGAAGCTATATTTCCCACAGAAGAACTGGGAAAAAGCCTCTCTGTGAGCTGAAGGGCAGGGACAGGGGCAGACACAGCATCTGAGGTGAGATCGACAGAGGGACAGCACATACACAAGAAGAAATCTGAGTACAGATCAAGAAAAACATCTGAATATAAAACAGCTGAGCATCTGCTCAGTTATAGTCTCTCTGTCATTTATTTGAGAGCAAAAATGGGCAAGAGCAGGAGTTGGGGGGATGTGTACAAATGCCCTGTTGATATTGGGAAGTATAGGGGATGAAGCAAGCCCCCCAGAATTACCTTCATGACAAGATGAATCGTCATCAACTGGACAGGGTCCAGTGCTAAAAGCACAAGTAGACACAGTTGACCTGGTACCAGGAATTTTCTAGAGAATCCAAAGGAGTGAGAAATCAAGCTGGAAAAATGAAGCCTCATCCAGGGAAATGGTCAGACTCAAAGAAGCATTTAAGCCAAGTTAGAGAGAACTTACCAATCGTTAGTGTTGGATGGAGTACCTAGTGAGCAGTGGACCAGAAAGCAGAATTTTTGAAGGCCTAGTGAGCAGGTGGGAGCCCAGTGTGGTTAGAGCTCTCAGCACCAATGTTATGAAATGTAATACAGCAAGGGGGTATCTTCAGTGGGACCATGCCAAGTTGTAACTCTAAGAAATTACACCATGTAAAAGATCTGGTGCAAAAGAGGTTTACTGGAGATTGAGTACCTGGGGAAGGGATAGAGGCAAACAAGTGGACATGTAGACAGGCACACAGATGTCATCTGCAGAGAACAGAGAGACTGAATGCAGAGAAAGGGGGGGAGGGGAGGGGAGGGGAGGGGAGGGGAGGGGAGGGGAGGGGAGGGGAGGGGAGGGGAGGGGAGGGGAGAGGAGAGGAGAGGAGAGGAGAGGAGAGGAGAGGAGAGGAGAGGAGAGGAGAGGAGAGGAGAGGAGAGGAGAGGAGAGGAGAGTGCACTGGGGTTGCTGGCAGTCCTTTTATATGCAGCACCCTCCTGGTGCACCTGGTACATGATGACATAAGCAGTTAAGTCCCTGAGAGTAGACCAATGGAATGGCCTATACACTAACAACTACAGAGGCAAGGTCACCTATAGAATAGAGATGGCAGAGAGAACCTCAGTCATAGAAAAAAATGCATACATGTGTCAAAAAAAAGTTAAATCTAAAAGTTTCTTGGCTTAAAACATTCAGGAAATCTGGGACATTATGAGAAGACAAAAACTGAATAAATGGAACAGAGGAAGAATACTAGCTCAAGGGTCCAGAAAATATTTTCAACAAAATCACAAAAAAAAATTTGGAAAAGTAATTAAAAATTCTATCAAGGTACAAGAAGCATACAAAATACTTAATAGATTGGACTGGGAAAAAAGTCTCTTTGCAATATAATATCAAAACACTAAACATACAGATCAAAGAAAGAATAGGAAAACTGCAATGAAAAAATAAAATAACAACAGCAAAATCAAATAACATATCAAAGGAGACCTATTAGAATTATGCCTGTCTTCTCAATGTAAATTCTAGAAGCTGGAAGGGCTTAGACACATGTGGTGCAGAGTCTAAGAAACTACAGATGACAGCCCAGATTACTGTCTTAGTTAGGGCTTTACTGCTGTGAACAGACACAATGACCAAGACCACTCTTATATGGACAACATTTAATTGGAGCTGGCTTACAGGTTCAGAGGTTCATTCCATTGTTATAAAGGTGGGAGCATGACAGACATAGTGCAGGAGGAGCTGAGAGTTCTACATCTTCACCTGAAGGCTGCTAGGTGAAGACTGACTTCCAGGCAGTTGGGACTGGGGTCTTAAAGCCCACACCCACTGTGACACACCTACTCCAACAGGGTTACACCAGCTCATAGTGCCACTCCCTGTGCCAAGCATATACAGAGCATCACATTGCACTCCTTGACCCCCATAGACTAGTTCAAATATAAAATTCTATTGGGGCCATACCTAGCCATAGCACATAAAGAAAAAAAGTAAATTTAGCCCAAATTTCAAAGTCTCCATAGATGTTGCATGGCTCTGGCATCTCGTACATCTTGGGGTCTCCACAGCAACTTTAACAGTTATAGCTTCTTGTTCCATTGTCTGGGATCCACACGTGATCTTCTGTCCTCCTACAAAGGCTTTCGGTCACACCCCCACCTCTGTCCTCTGTAGCACTCTAGGTCCTAGTTGACCCTTGACCCTTAACCCTAACTCTTAACCCATAACCCTAACTCTTAATTAACTCTTACCCTAACCCCCTAACTCCCTAATCCTCTAACACTCTAACCCTAGCCCCTAATCCTAACCCCCTACCCTAACTCCTAACCCTAACCCAATCCCTCAAACCCTAACCCTAACCCAACCCTAACCCCTAACCCTAACCACAATCATAACCCTAAACCTAAGCCTAACCCTAACCTGTAGCCCCTAACCATAACCTTGTAACCTCTAACCTTATCCCTAATCCTAACCATAGCTCTCTAACCCTAAATTAATCCTTTGTTACATCTGAACAGAATTCATTATTTATATTTATACAATAAATAAATTTTAAAATAGGTTCTAACATTTTCTAAACACAGTTTCTGGACTTTGAAAAATGGCTGAACCCCCACCCCAATTGTCAGTTTTTAAAAAACTTACCTGCTGATATTAGCTAAGAATGGGAAAACACCTGACAGAGTGAAATCATAGCCAGACACATGTGAGGACATTTTCTTCAGTCTCTCATATGAGATCTGAGGACTTAGAGGACTTGGAAGGAAGATCCAAAGCAATAGAGTAGGGGGAGGTGGGCTTACCTGGAAAAAGGACATGGATTCAAGAACATGAACATTTTTACAACATACTTTAAAATGCAAGCCCACACAGATTTCTGCAATATTTCATTTTAAACACCAGAGGCAGAAGACCCGTGGATCCAGCACTTTCAGGTAGGATCACAAGCTGTTGTAGTCACGTGATTCATTTCCTTGTATTATGGGAGCCACTGCGTTTATGGTTTACTACACCTTGGCACGTGTCTAACATCAAATGCATAGTTAATTATGTTTTGTTTTATGTTGTACTCATTTGCATAAAAGCATGTTAGTTCCTTTTATTTCAAATGTAAATAGCCTTTAATCATCATCCCATCTTATTATTATCATTATTGTTTATTTTATAAGAATTTTTACTTGTTTACAAGACATTAATTTCTGATTTGTTATATTCATAGTGTAAGCTATTAAAGGGCTTTATATTTTTAATTTGCAGATTTATTTATCTCTTTAACATTTTATGAGTTTTTAAATTATGTAACTGGTATCAATCTTAATTTTTAAAATTTATCAGAAATTGCTTCTTCAAATATTTCATATATGTATATATTAAATGCAAGTTTATTGGGAAGATGCTTTCTGGTGGGCAAGTTCACTGGCCCCAAGGACCAAGGCCAAGGAAGTTATCATTGGGAAAGAAGGCATAGGGGAGGTGGAGAGACACAGAGGGAGAGAGAGACAGAGTGGGGGGGGGCATGTGCACTGTACGATGTGAGGAGAGGGGAGGGTAGGAGAGGAGAGGAGAAAAAGAGCTCCCCCCTATTTTTTTCAAATAAATCTTTCTTCTGTTCCTTTATATTCCTATTGTGAATGTATATAATCTATTCAGGGAGGCCAAAGAAGGGACAGACTGACACAAGCCTCACCTCTGTACTGCAGATCTGTGAGAAAGCAATTCAACTCTTAAATGAGAGACTCAAGGTGCTTGCCATTCACTCTCATCACCATGAACTCCTCCCCCTCAATTCTATCTTCATAATATCCCAACATCAACTTTAGTTTTACACAGAGCCTTGTGTGTACAATAACCATTCAAAGTAGACCATGTCACCTGTACTTTGGTAATAGGATAAACCATACATTATACACATTAAGTTGTCTTTAACTCTCAAAAACATGTATTTTATGTGTCTCAGTTTAACACTAAACTACTAAAAAATATTATAAATCCCTTCTTGAAAGACTCCCAGGCTAAGATCCAAGCATACTGAACTAAAATGAAGAATTTAGTAGTTAAGATAACAGATTTTGGGGCTGACGAGTTGGCTCAGCAGGTAAGAGCACTGACTGTTCTTCCAAAGGTCCTGAATTCAAATCCCAGCAACACATGGTGGCTTACATCCACCTGTAATAACATCTGACATCTTCTTCTGGTGTGTCTAAAGATAGCAATAGTGTACTTATCTATAATAATAAATCTTTGGGAGAGAGCGAGCAGGGCCTGAGCAAGCAGGGCCAACAGAAGTGAGTGCGGTTGACCTGAGCAAGGTCCCAAATGCAATTCCTAAAAACCACATGAAGGCTAACAACCATCTGTACAGCTACAGTGTACTCGTATACATAAAGTAAATTAAATAGATAGATAGATAGATAGATAGATAGATAGATAGATAGATAGATAAGATCTTTTTTTAAAAAAAGGAAATCAGATTTTCTTCATTAAAAAATTATTTTATATATGTGAGTGCACTGTCACTGTCTTCAGACATACCAGAAGGTGGCACTGGATCCCATTACAGATGGTTGTGAAATGTGAGATGGTTCTCTAAACTACTGAGCCAGCCCCCAGATTTTCATTATAGGTTTATTCTTCAGAAATTTTTTTTTGGTCAACATTTATGTTCTGGCAAGTTTTATGTTAATTTGACACAAACTGGAGTCATAAAATGTTCTATAGGAGCTAGAGAGATGGCTTAGTGGTTAAGAGCACTGACTCTTCTTCCAGAGGTACTGAGTTCAATTCCTAGCAACCACATGGTGACTCACAACCATCTGTAACAGGATCTGATACTGTCTTCTGGTGTGTCTGAAGACGTTGACAGTGTACTCTCATATATAAAATAAATACAATCTTAAAATAAATAAATAAATCTTTTTAAAAAATGGGGGGTGGCAGCTGGAGAGATGACTCAGTGGTTAAGAGCACAGACTCCTCTTTCAAAGGTACTGAGTTCAATTCCTCACACCCACATGTTAGCTCACAACCATATGTAAAGGGATCTGATGCACTCTTCTGGTGTGTCTGAAGACAGCAGCAATGAACTCATATACATAAAATAAATAAATCAATCTATATTTAAAAAAAAGATCCATAAGATTGGGCTGTAGGGCAAGCCTGTAAGGCATTTTCTTCTTCAGTCACCAATGTGGGAGATCCCAGACAATTGTGGATGGTGGTCCTTTGTGCAGAAAGAAAGCAGGCTAAGCAGGCCACAGTAAACAACGAAGTAAACAGCACCCTTATCTTGCCATTTAGGAGACTTGATCAGGTTCATTTTCTCTACCAATTAAAGAATTAAAAGGCTGGAAAAAATTGAGAGCCTGCTGGTGGAAGAACGCATTCTACAAAAGCTTTGTTTCAAGCTGCCAGGCTTTTGTCTAAGGTCAACAAATTAGCGGGACTGAAGAGATGCCTCAGTGATGAAATGAGTTTTGTGCAAGCTTGAGGATCTGAGTTCAAATGCCCAGAACCCACCTGAAAATTAGGCATGGATCCAATGTGTTTGTAATCTCAGTTCTGTGGAGTATGAGGGAGACAGACAGATCTTAGAGCTGGCTGGAAACCAGTCTCACAGATTCAAGGTGTATACACATGTGAGTTTTGTGAGTTTGTGTGTGTTTGTGTGAGTGTGTTTGAGTGTGTATGAGTGTGTGTGATGTAGGGTGAATTTGGGTATAGAAGCAAATGGGTGTGACCTGCCTGAAAGGCAAATGGGCTAACAGTAGGGAGCACTAGATTTCTGCCATGTCCACAGAGTGAGAGCTCCTAGGAAAGCTTCCTAGCTCTGTGTGCATGCAGCCAGAAATGTGGAAAGACTTGTATACACACCTGAGCCACTGCATCCAAGACGATGGCCTCTGCCAAGCCTGCCTTTCCAAACTTCGTGAGGTTTCTTATCATTTAAGTCCATCCCAAGCAGAAAAAAATGGGAGAGTCCAAGTCTAACACAAACAACCCAGGCATAGTTTGGACATTTTTATGGGACAGACCTTGAGTTGATTCAAATGTGAGTGCATAGCACCCTCCATTAAGTCATCTCACTCCTACTTAGCTACAGAGCTCATACAGTCTTCCACATTAAAAAACCACTTTGCACCTCACACAATAATAGTGGGAGACTTCAACACACCACTTTCACCAATGGACAGATCATGGAAACAGAAACTAAACAGGGACACAGTGAAACTAACAGAAGTGATGAAACAAATGGACCTGACAGATATCTACAGAACATTTTATCCTAAAACAAAAGGATATACCTTCTTCTCAGCACCTCATGGTACCTTCTCTAAAATTGAACACATAATTGGTCACAAAACAAACCTCAACATATACAAAAATATTGAAATTGTCCCATGCATTCTATCAGACCACCATGGTCTAAGGCTGATCTTCAATAACAAAATAAATAATAGAAAGCCAACATTCACGTGGAAACTGAACAACACTCTTCTCAATGATACCTTGGTCAAGGAAGGAATAAAGAAAGAAATTAAGGACTTTTTGGAGTTTAATGAAAATGAAGCCACAACATACCCAAACTTATGGGACACAATGAAAGCATTCCTAAGAGGAAAACTCATAGTTCTGAGTGCCTCCAAAAAGAAACTAGAGAGAGCACACATTAGCAGCTTGTCAACACACCTAAAACGTCAAGAAAAAAAGGAAGCAGATTCACCCAAGAGGAGTAGAAGGCAGGAAATAATCAAACTCAGGGGTGAAATCAACCAAGTGGAAACAAGAAGAACTGTTCAAATAATCAACCAATCAAGGAGCTGGTTCTTTGAGAAAATCAACAAGATAGATAAATCCTTAGCCAGACTCACTAGAGGGCACAGGGAAAGCATCCTAATTAACAAAATCAGAAACGAAAAGGGAGACATAACAACAGATCCTGAAGAAATCCAAAACACCATCAGATCCCTCTACAAAAGGCTGTACTCAACAAAACTGGAAAACCTGGACGAAATGGACAAATTTCTGGACAGATACCAGGTACCAAAGTTGAATCAGGATCAAGTAGACCATCTAAACAGTCCCATATCCCCTAAGGAAATAAAAGCGGTTATTAATAGTCTCCCAGCCAAAAAAAGCCCAGGACCAGACGGGTTTAGTGCAGAGTTCTATCAGACCTTCAAAGAAGATCTAATTCCAGTTCTTCACAAACTATTCCACAAGATAGAAGTAGAAGGTACTCTACCCAACTCATTTTATGAAGCCACGATTACTCTGATACCTAAACCACAAAAAGACCCAACAAAGATAGAGAACTTCAGACCAATTTCCCTTATGAATATCGATGCAAAAATCCTCAATAAAGTTCTTGCTAACCGAATCCAAGAACACATCAAAACAATCATCCATCCTGACCAAGTAGGTTTCATCCCATGGATGCAGGGATGGTTCAATATACAGAAATCCATCAATGTAATCCAGTATATAAACAAACTCAAAGACAAAAACCACATGATCGTCTCGTTAGATGCTGAGAAAGCATTTGACAAAATCCAACATCCATTCATGATAAAAGTCTTGGAAAGATCAGGAATTCAAGGCCCATAACTAAACATTATAAAAGCAATCTACAGCAAACCAATAGCCAACATCAAAGTAAATGGTGAGAAGCTGGAAGCAATCCCACTAAAATCAGGGACTAGACAAGGCTGTCCACTCTCGCCCTACCTATTCAACATTGTACTTGAAGTCCTAGCCAGAGCAATTAGACAACAAAAGGAGATCAAGGGGATACAAATTGGAAAGGAAGAAGTCAAAATATCACTTTTTGCAGATGATATGATAGTATATATAAGTGAACCTAAAAATTCCACCAGAGAACTCCTAAGCCTGATAAACAGCTTCAGTGAAGTAGCTGGATATAAAATTAACTCAAACAAGTCAATGGCCTTTCTCTACACAAAGAATAAACAGGCTGAGAAAGAAATTAGGGAAACAACACCCTTCTCAATAGTCACAAATAATATAAAATACCTTGGCGTGACTCTAACTAAGGAAGTGAAAGATCTGTATGATAAGAACTTCAAGTCTCTAAAGAAAGAAATTAAAGAAGATCTCAGAAGATGAAAAGATCTCCCATGCTCATGGATTGGCAGGATCAACATTGTAAAAATGGCTATCTTGCCAAAAGCAATCTACAGATTCAATGCAATCCGCATCAAAATTCCAACTCAATTCTTCAACGAACTAGAAAGGGCAATCGGCAGATTCATCTGGAATAACAAAAAACCCAGGATAGCAAAAACTCTTCTCAAGGATAAAAGAACCTCTGGTGGAATCACCATGCCTGACCTAAAACTGAACTACAGAGCAATTGTGATCAAAACTGCATGGTACTGGTATAGTGACAGACAAGTAGACCAATGGAACAGAATTGAAGACCCAGAGATGAATCCACACACCTGTGGTCACTTGATCTTTGACAAGGGAGCTAAAACCATCCAGTGGAAAAAAGACAGCATTTTCAACAAATGGTGCTGGCACAACTGGCAGTTATCTTGTAGAAGAATGGGAATCGATCCATTTCTATCTCCTTGTACTAAGGTCAAATCTAAGTGGATTAAGGAACTCCACATAAAACTAGAGACAATGAAACTTATAGAGGAGAAAGTAGGGAAAAGCCTTGAAGATATGGGTACAGGGGGAAAATTCCTGAATAGAACAGCAATGGCTTGTGCTGTAAGATCAAGAATCGATAAATGGGACCTCATAAAATTGCAAAGCTTCTGCAAAGCAAAAGAAACCGTCAATAAGACAAAAAGGCCACCAACAGATTGGGAAAGGATCTTTACCTATCCCAAATCGGATAGGGGACTAATATCCAATATATATAAGGAACTCAAGAAAGTGGACTCCAGAAAATCAAATAACCCCATTAAAAAATGGGGCTCAGAACTGAACAAAGAATTCTCACCTGAGGAATACCGAATGGCAGAGAAGCACCTGAAAAAATGTTCAACATCCTTAATCATCAGGGAAATGCAAATCAAAACAACACTGAGATTCCACTTCACTCCAGTCAGAATGGCTAAGATCAAAAACTCAGGTGACAGCAGATGCTGGCAAGGATGTAGAGAAAGGGGAACACTCCTCCATTGTTGGTTGGATTGCAAGCTTGTACAACCACTCTAGAAATCAGTCTTGCAGTTCCTCAGAAAATTGGACATAGTACTACCGGAGGATCCCGCAATACCTCTCCTGGGCATATATCCAGAAGATGTCCCAACCGGTAAGAAGAACACATGCTCCTCTATGTTCATAGCAGCCTTATTTATAATAGCCAGAAGGTAGAAAGAACCCAGATGCCCCTCAACAGAGGAATGGATACAGAAAATGTGGTACATTTACACAATGAAATACTACTCAGCTATTAAAAAAAATGAATTTATGAAATTCCTAGGCAAATGGATGGACCTGGAGGGTTTCATCCTGAGTGAAATAACCCAATCACAAAGGAACTCGCACAATATGTACTCACTGATAAGTGGATATTAGCCCAGAAACTTAGGATACCCAAGATATAAGATACAACTTGCCAAACGCATGAAATTCAAGAAGAACGAAGACCGAAGTGTGGACACTCTACCCTTTCTTAGAAATGGGAACAAAACACCCATAGAAGGAGTTACAGAGACAAAATTTGGAGCTGTGACGAAAGGATGGACCATCTAGTGATTGCCATATGCAGGGATCCATCCCATAATCAGCTTCCAAATGCTGACACCATTGCATAAACTAGCAAGATTTTGCTGAAAGGACCCAGATATAGCTCTCTCTTGTGAGACTATGGCGGGGCCTAGCAAACACAGAAGTGGATGATCACAGTCAGCTATTGGATGGGTCATACGGCCCCTTATGGAGGAGCTAGAGAAATTACCCAAGGAGCTAAAGGGAACTGCAACCCTATAGGTGGAACAACAATATGAACTAACCAGTACCCGAGAGCTCTTGTCTTTAGCTGCATATGTATCAAAAGATGGCCTAGTCGGTCATCACTGGAAAGAGAGGCCCATTGGACTTGCAAACTTTATATGCCCCAGTACAGGGGTACACCAGGGCCAAAAAGGGGCAGTGGGTGGGCAGGGGATTGGGGGGTGGGTATCGGGGACCTTTGGGATAGCATTGAAAATGTAAACGAGGAAAATACCTAATTTAAAAAAACCACTTAATATAAAATGCTTCTAGCATGATTACCAAAAATATGACCACGGTCCTGTCAAGTTACAATCTATTTTTATGTTTTATTTTTTTACCTTTTTAAAAGATTTATTTATTTATTATATGTAAGTACATCCTACCTGCCTTCAGACATTCCAGAAGAGAGTGTCAGATCTCATTACGGAGCGGTTAAAAGCACCTACTGCTCTTTCAAAGGTCCTGAGTTCAAATCCCAGCAACCACATGGTGGCTCTTTTATTTTTTAAAACAGAAATGGATTCCAAGTAGTTGGTGGGATCTATTAAAATGAATTACTAATGCTGCAGTCTACGATACGCAGAGAGAGGATGGTTAAGTGCCTGACACAGTAATTCACAACTAGAAGAGGCATTGTTAATTTTATTCAAAATAAACAATGCACCAGGGGGTTGCCTTCAGGCCATTTGCCTTATGAATTATTTTGTAACACACCTCTTGGGGCAGCCTAATTGCCATGACCCTGGTGTATCTAGATTTATTGTCTAGACGGCCATTCTTCTGCTATTAAAACCCCAGTGTGCTCTGACACTCAGATATATGATGATTGGTTCTCACTAAACTTGACAATCCCTTATTGAAAACTGGACTAAGCTTGACCAATTGAATCTGGAAGGAATGGATACATGCTGTAGAGTCTTTAGGGATGGGTTTCTTCACTACGGTGCATTAAAAAGGAAATGACAAAAAACAGTTTGTCTAAAGCCATCCTTGTCAAGCTTGGATGCTGTCCTCTTGGTATATAAACCTGGACAAAACCCATCCAGAGCCAAGCACAGGGAGAAGACAGACTCCTGGTTCCTAATAAAATCAGAGATCAGGGAGCTACTGCTGGGCCTTACCCTTTCTCAGGACTGCTAGGGATTTTGACATGCCTTATCCTTGACAGTCATTTCATTGGGGTTCTCTCCTATAATATCATTTCACCCAATAACAGAACTCCTTACCTATGACCTTAGGTGTCTTTGGTAATCACCTGATGATGGCAGGAGAACTATTCTACATCAACTGTTAATCCTGAGATTGGCCAGAAAAACCAACTCCAGCATTTTGGGCCAAATTTAAAGCAAGCTTTAAATATTAAATATTGGCCAAGGGATAGACTTTGCTCAGGTCCATTTCCTGGAATTTCCCAGCTGAGAATGGCCTGGAGCCATGTGTGGCAGGCATTTATAAGGACAAACCTATAGGACATTTATTTTCCCATGGGACTTTGTTATTTTCCACGAACTTACAAATTCTAGCATTCCAGGAAGTACCTGCTCCCTGGGCACATGAGCCATACAGGTTTGGGCATTACACAGCCGTGATCTATTGTCATCATATTCTCTTCACCTCTATTCATTATTCCTCTTGTAACTAGTGTGATGTCATTTATATATTATAAATGAGATAATGCATATCAAGTAATTGGTATAGATAAAACTTCTACTGCTATAATCCATTACTAGCTTGAGTCCATTCTCAATTGATTTAAATGAAAGGAGTGTGTGTGTGTGTGTGTGTGTGTGTGTGTGTGTGTGTGTGTTTGTGGTATTAAGCACTTACCATATTATATATGTGATATATATATGTATATGGTTTACATATAGTATTAAGATCTTATCATATTAAGCTGACAAGATGATTTCTATTTGAGTAGATTGACATGTTTTACTTGGGAAACACTAGATTTTCCCATGTTTTTAAGATTGTACACTAATAGACTAGTTCAATAATACATATGTGAACCTTTCTGCTTAGGAAAAAAATAAGACCAGGTTGATTCATTAAGGAAACATAATTTCAGCTTCTCATTCCTACACGGCTCTGTGACCTGAGTTGGGTCCTAGTTCTCTCAAAGATAACACAGGGTGACTTTCCATATCTAGCAAAAACATTCTAAACAACTCTGACTCATAAAGGAACAAGGGGGAATGGAAGTAGGGGGCACTGCCCTTTAGGAAGAAATAACAACCCTTTGAGGAAGGTAGAAGAGCATCTGGAATTTGAGGTGGACATTTGCCCCAGACACTCTGGGTCCCTGTGTCTGCATAAAACGGGTCTCTAGAGTAGGTGGCCAAAGTTTAGGATTAATTTGACAAACAGACAAACACACAAGAGAGGTGTTGAATCTGAATGTAATGTTCTGGTCGAGCCTCAGACTTTTTATAATACAGAGTAAATTGCAAATCATAACAGAATAAGGCACATTGAAGTTTTCCAGGTGCAAGAGGAGTAACTTCAAAAGGAACCAGATAAATGTTTGCAAGAGGAGTGACTTCAAAGGGAATTTGCAGGAATCAGATAAATGTTTACACTAGAAATTAGTATCCCCGCCTCGGATCAGCTTTGTGCCAGGCAAGAGTTTCACACTTTAGTGTTAATAGCACCAGGGGGTTGTTAACTCTAGACAGGCTTCAAGAATAATGTAGTGTCACTGACCCCGAAATTCTCTAGGCCTTGTTAAATTTTATCTTGTCTGGAGAATCCTCATTATCAGGATAGTATATTAACTCACTCTTGGTATGGAATGTAGTCTGTAATGAAATTTTTATCTCAGTGAGCATTTTAGTCTCTTACTGTAGACAACTGAGTTAATGGCTTTGATTTTATTGTAGTGCTTAATTAGTTACTGAATAGGTTAAACTCCTTGCTGCTAACTGGAATCTTGGAACACTGGGAGAGGCTTTAGCTAATTCAGGATACAATCTTAAAAGACATTTACAATAAGGTAATACTAAATAGAGAGCACGTGGATCCATCCACTAGACTAACGCGGGAGCGGAAAATTGATTTTGTGGGTTAGGGGGATGGCCAAAACTCCAGGAGGAAGTTTCCTTGAAACTCTTTTCCTCAGAGAAAGCTTCCAGACTTTCATCTGTCAAGCTGACTCCACCAGAGCAGTAGCAGACATTGCAGTTGGAATTTCCAACCCCAGTAAGCCCATATATTTTTTAAAAATCCAGTTATTATACTTATAAGCTATATGCCTAGATTTGGCAGAAAAAAACACTGTACTAACTTATTCCACAGCTATAAGATCCCCTTCCTACTTATGATTTCTCCTGGCCACATGGTTCTGGTCCATCGTGCTTCCTCCTCTTTCATCCTCTTTCCTTCCCCTTTTTTCTTCTTCTCCTTTTCTACCTGCGCCCAGTATTGAACATCTAGTCCCACCTTTCCCCTCCACTGCCCAATCACAGACTCGCCTTTATTGACCACTTAAAATGGGGAGAAGGTTCACATGAGATCACCTGAATACTTGATGGAAGCTGGCCTGGGGCAGCCTTTCTGAAGAAGCAGAATTAACATCAGAATAAGAACAGCATCTGGCCATCCCACATAAGGATTGAAATACAACAACAACAAAAAAAGAATGTTGGGGAAGAGAGTTGGAAAGGAGAGTGCAGTGGATGGGCAATTACTGTATACAAGAGGGGATAGAAGATTTCACAGAACATCCTGGGGCCTGGGTGAAAGAAAGTCCAGATGAAGAAAGAAGGAATGAGTGAGTGAAGAATGTCAGCACCTGTAGGCGCTTTGTGGGTACTCAGCAAACAGCCCCATGTGGCTGGGAAACAGACAGAAAGCAGAAAAGCCCCTTCAAGAGGGATTGAAGGACCTTGAATGCCACAGCAAACACTGGGGATTCCTATCTGTAAGTCATTCTGAGCCTGGGAGTACCATGATTTGTTCTGTTGTTCCTAGGAAAGGTCCTGGGAATAGAAGGAAATTGTAAAAATAAAGTAATTAATTAATTAATTAATTAATTAAAAATAATTGGAAAGGGAAAGAATATTAAGTTAAGCCTGCTATATAAAGGAAAAGCCATCACTATTACACAAAAGAGAATCTGTTTGAATGAAAAGGTTGTCACACATGCATGTGGTATGGCATGCCTACATATCTACATATCTAGAGCTTGGGAGGCTAAGGCAGAAGAGTGGAGAGTTTGAGACCAGACTGAGCTACAAAATAGCTAACTGAGCTATTTTGTCTAGTTATTTTGTACTAGTTAATAGCGCTTGTAAAATACACAATATGTTTTGGAAAGCAAAATGCTTTTCATTAATGCTTTGGATTCAAAAACGAAACGTATAATTTGACTGTTCTATTAGTTCCTTGTTGGAGGAGGTGTTCTTTGTAATAAAAAGGCATTTGTCTCATGCTACTGTCTTAAATTTATTTTTCTTTTTGAGTACAGAATATATGGTTTGATTATAAAACTGAAGACATGGGGGCTGGAAAGATGGCTCAGCAGTTAAGAGCACTGACTGCTCTTCCAGAGGTCCTGAGTGCAATTCCGAGCAACCACATGGTGACTTACAACCATCTGTAATGGGATCTGATGCCTTCTTCTGGTGTGTGTCTGAAGACAACTACAATGTACCTATATATAATAAATAAATCTTTTTTTTTAAAGAAAAGAAAATAACACTGAAGGAAGAATATTCTTTTACTTTAAAGGAAAATATAGCTGATGGAAGATAGTAGTAGAAAGATAGTTACAGAGAACTAGCATCTTTCACTTCAGTAAGTTACCTACTATAAGGAGTAGAGCTAGAAACAAGAAATTGGGGACAAAGGGTACTGTCCCACTTGTACAGGACCATGTGGGCATTGGTCTTTGCTTTCATAAAGCTGCCATCTACCCAACACTACAGACTGCTTTGTAGATAGTGCATGGCACATGCATATTTCCACTTCCAGACCCAACAGAGATTGTCTGTCACTATACAAAAGTCACATAAATTTCCAGCACAGAAACACTGAAAATACTAAGTCAGGGTGCCAGGTTAGGTATCTGCTGAGGTCTGCAGATGTCCATTCGCTGACTGCAATCTTCTTGCTGTTTCCCCATGACAGAAGGAATACCGGAGTTCTCAGGGTCTCTTTTCTAAGGCTAGAACCACACTCATGAGTACTCCATGAGGGATACATACTTGTGACTTGATAATCTGCCAAAGGCTCATAATCACATTAACCTGTGATCCCAGTTACCACACACAGCTTCCAGAGGACATAAACATTCACTCTACAGCACAGAGGATCTAGTATTTCAGTGGCTCAATCCCAAAATTAGGAAAGAAATCTGAGTGTCTGGGTCTTTGGAGAGGACTGCCTTAGGGGCTAACACTGACAATATAGACGTAGCAGATGGGTCCCTGGTCAAGGCTTGGACTGGGCAGATTGTTCCATGATTATTCCTTAAAAATACACTTCTAGAAAGCTATGTGAGGGCTGGCAACATGGCTCAGAGAGAAAAAAAAAAAAAAAGCACGTATCACATAAACCTAAAGGCCTGAGTGCAATCCCAGAGCTCAGGCAAAGGTAAAAAAAACAATTCCACAAAGTTGTCCTGATCATCACACATGCGCCATTATATGTATGTGCCCGCACATTCATCAGACACTATACACACAATAAAAATTAATAATTTGTCAAAAAATTTAAAAATAAATGTTACATGAATACCATACTTTAGTAGACTTATGCAAATTGCACGACAGATAAGTAACATTAGTATAGCAATCTCTTTGCATGTTATTTAGAGTAATGGACACATTGGCCAATATGGTGTGAGTAGTATAATCCCTATTGTTCATATGACAAAACAAGCTCTCAGAAGAAGAATGGAGGGGTGACATACCAGCATCAGAGGAGTCTACAGAAGAGCCTGAGTACCACCTTTTTGTGGTCCAGAGAAGAAGGGGCTATCAATATGAGAAATGAGTGACAGAGCTAGTTGGCACCTGCCACGGACTCCAGTGGAGTCAGCTTGACAGATGAAAGTCTGAAAGCTTTCTCATGAGGAAAGAGTTTCAAGGAAACTTACTCCTGGATCTTTGGCTATTCCCCTAACCCATAAAATTAATTTACAAATCCACATTAGTCTAGTGTATGGATTCACGTGCACTCTATATAGTATTACCTTATTGTAATGCCTTTTAAGATTGTATTCTAACATAGCTAAAGCCTTTTCCCAGTGTTCTTAGATTCCAGTTAGCAGCAAGGAGTTTAACCTATTCAGTAACTAATTAAGCATTACCATAAAACAATAAAGCACTAGCCATTAATTCAGTTGTCTGCAGAAAGAGTCTGGAATTCTCACTGAGATAGAAATTCATATTACAGACTACATTCCATGCCAAGAGCAAATTAATATACTATATTGATAAATGAGGATCCTTCAGACAAGATAATTTAACTAGGCCTAGAGAATTTTGGGGTCAGTGACACTACATTATTCTTGAGGCGTGTCAAGAGTTAAGAACCCCCTGGTACTATTAACACTAAGTGTGAAATTCCTGCCTGGCACTAAGCTGATCCTAGGCAGGGCTTGTTATCCCTAATGTAAACATTTATCTGGTCCCTACAAATTCCCTTTGAAGTCACTCCCCTTGCATCTGTGCTAATCTCTAGTGTTAAACATTTATCTGGTTCCTTTTGAAGTCACTCCTTTTGCACCTGGAAAAATTCAATGTGCCTTATTCTGTTATGATTTGCAATTTACTTTGTATTATAAAAAGTCTGAGGCTCGAATGGAAAATTACATTCAGATCCAACACCTCTCTTGCGTGTTTGGCTGTCTGGCACTCCATCCAACTCTTTGCCCATCTGCTTAAGAAATCCCGTTCCACGCAGATTCAGGGACCCAGAGGGTCTGCGGCAGGCACCCAATGGACAGGAAGTAAGGGCTGCAGAGGCTCAGAGAAGTGGGACCAAGGTGGATGTGAAGGCACCCTGAGCAATGTGTTTCCTGAAAAGCTGTATGAGATCCGTGCCATGACTAGCTTAGGAAGATCCCAAAGCACAGTTTTGTGCTGTCTTTCTTGGTCTCAGCTAAGATGTAAACCATCCCTTTCTCCTGCATCCAGTCTGCATGTGTCACCCACCCATGTGTTGCTCCAACACTGTATCTGTCTCAAATTTACTGTCACTGCAGCTGTATACAAATGATCCTTGCTGCCAGAGTGCTTGTGTTTTCTGGCTCCCTTTACCTTACTGCGGTGTGGCACTGCCATCTCACATCATCACAGGAAGAACTGTGCACGTAATGTTTTAAGGGTCAACAGCTAGTTTGTGTTACATTTTACTGTAGTATATAGTTGAACATTGCTATTAACCTGTTATTGTGTTTAATTTATAGGCTAAAGGTTATCATCAACATTCATGCACAGAAAACAGCATGCATAAGGCTTGGTGCTATTCCCCTGGAGTCTCGTCATTCATTTCCCATGGATAAAGGATTACTAGTCTACTGAAGGACAGAGCACAGTACAAAAGTACATACTGAACACACTTAGCAGACTTAATATTTGTGTACACACACACAGTCCAAAAAGAGAAAATGGAAGCCTCATTTAATCAAAGTCTCCTTAGTAATTGTGTTTTCCATATATGTACAATTTTCAGCCAACTAAAGCTTAGGTACCAAAATATTTTTAGCAAAGAATGTTTATTTATGAGAATATGTCTACAATGAGATAATCCCTATAAAGCATGGAACACAAGTCCTGGCACATAGAGTTTAATAAGTCTCCTCCGGCGGGATTCAGTTATTTGTGGGTGCAAGGAGGACCGGAAACCTGGAAGAAAATGAGAGGAAGGGAAGGAGAAGCAGAAGACCAAGCAATATCTGTCAAGGTCTCTGTCTATTAGGCTGAGGAGCTGGGTTTTAAAGCATACATAGAGGGGAATAGGGAGGGGTCTAGGGGGAATTTAACAAAGAACAAAGAAGTAGGCATCTGCTGACATGAGGGCCGAAGTGAGGCTCCTGATGGCGGGCACGCTGTATCTTATCTCCAGAACATAGATCCTCCTTAACAGCCTTGGGGTATCAGGCTAGGTTCAGGTGTAACCCATGTCCTTGGAAGTCATGGTAGTTCAGGAAGAGATAGGTAAGAGGGGACTATAATTCAGCTTTTACATCCTCAGGTGCCAGGAAGGGAACAGGGAGGAGGGAGTGACAACCGGCTCCTAGCATGAGGCCATTTGACCTGTCAGGGTGGGAGATTGTGAAGGGCTCACTTTCTGAAAGTATGGTCTCTGACAAATAAGTGTTAGTGAATATTTTGTTGTTGTCGTTGTGCTTGTTGTTGTTTTTGAGGCACGGTTTCTTTGTGTAGCTCTGGCAGTCCTGGAAATCACTCTGTAGACCAGGCTGGCCTAGAACTCAGAAATCTGCCTGCCTCTTCCTCCCAAGTGCTGGGACCGAAAGCATGTGCCACCACTGCTTGGCTAAAATTAAAGGTTTAAATATTAGTGTTTAAAACTGAGGTTAAAGCACGGCGTGGTGGCCCACGCCTTTAATCCCAGCACTCAGGAGGCAGAGGCAGGTGGATTTTGGAGTTCGAAGACAGCCTGATCTACAAAGTGAGTTCCAGGACAGCCGGAGCTATACAGAGAAACCCTGTCTCGAAAAAAACCACTAAATAAATAAATAAATAAAAAAAACTGAGGTTGACCCCTCTGAGGTTCAAACTCAGGACCTTCAGATTATGAGACTGATGCGCTGCCTACTATGCTAAGGAGGCACCCGTAGTAATTTTTAATGTGAATTAAGTGTACTATAGGTCAGTTCCTTAATGAGACTATGAGCACAAGGACATCTTGGAAGTGACCAGGAATTCTGGGGTTGTTGGCACTCACACAAACAGCTCTAATGTGAGGGATGTTTAATGGTGGGACTGGATGTCAGCTAAGTACTACTCACTCTATCAAGCTGTCAGTTCTTATGGCTGTCAATGTGCCTGTACTGGCTATTTCTCACCTCACAATTTCCTAACACTAAGCATCTTTGAGCTTAGACACAGAGCCCCCATAAAGCCGTGCTAGACTTGTGGTAAATGCTTGCCTAGTGAAACCTTTTCTCTTATTCTTTCAGCAACAACCTTTGAATGTCATCCCTGAGAAAAGACTTATGCATTTGATTCTTCTGATATCACCCAGGCACAGGCAGGAAGGAGGAAGGGCAGTGGTGGCTGCCAGTGGAGAACAGGCCCATTATTCATGGCAGGATTGGTGTGGGACCTCGTCATTTCTGTTCCTCCTGAGGATGCTATTTTAAAGAAAACTGTTCCTCATGACTGAAGATTTTCACACAGAAGACATAGACCAGCAGCAGGTGTGCCAGTGACATGGCATGGCATCACTCTCCTCATAGGCATAGGGGAGTTCACACATTGTGGATGTGGTAGAAGAGACTGTTGCTGGGTAGGAGTTGTGAGAATTGCAGTCTCTTGTTTTTACCAGGATCTCGATTTCTCTTCCACAGTACTGAATGACTCGTTCTGATTCATTTTCTCTTTGTTAAAGTTTATGGTTTTTTCCTGTTGAATTTGTCGAATAGCAGGCAGTATTCCTAGAGAAGTCTATTAGTGTCACCTTGTGTCCAGGACCTTGTTTGCATGACCTTAAGTAGGACACAAGTGGAAGAGAGAATTGAGGGTTCCCCCCTGGTGGTTTCTGCTGAGCCAATTTCATATAATAAGATGATGATGAAAGACTAACTCTGAGAAAGGTGCTATAGTGTGTACAGTAAATTTCCTTTAAAAAATGTTCATGTGTGGTGTTTATTTTATTAGAAATATTTTATAATCACCTTACAAATAATTTAATAGTTATATAATATGTATAAATACATTTTAGAAATAAAAGAGTTAAAATAAAAATTAAATTAAAAAAAGTTTTTGAGTCTTTAATTTAAAAAAAAATTGATTCTCGGTGAGTGAGTCTTTAAAGCACATTTTCAATAGCCTATTCCCAATGTGATCAATCCTCTAGCTGCAGGATAGGATGTGCAAACTCACCCAATTACATGTATTTTGCATGACTGTCCTCCCACACAAAAGTGAATATTATGATCTGTACTTTGGATGCTAATTAAAGCATCTGGGTAACATGTCATCTTCTTGAAATACCCATAGAGCCTTTTGCCATCTCAAATAAATTTCACATACCTTCTTAGGAAGAGGAGACAAGCATTCTCCCTTTTCGGGGGGGGTTGCATTTTGATTCTTTTTTATTATTATTAAAGATTTATTCATGTATTCTGTAGAGTGTTCTCCCTGCACGCCAGAACAGGGCACTAAGATCACATTACAAATAGTTGTGAGCCACCGTGTGCTTGCTGAGAACTTGTTGGGAGCCGCCCCCACATTCGCCGTCACAAGATGGCGCTGACATCCTGTGTTCTAAGTGGTAAACAAATAATCTGCGCATGTGCCAAGGGTATTTTACCACTACTTGTACTCTGCCTTTCCCGTGACGTCAGCTCGGCCATGGGCTGCAGCCAATCAGGGAGTGATGCGTCCTAAGAGAAGGTTAACCCTCCTTAAAGGGGACGGGGTTTCCGCCATTCTCTCTCTTACTTGCGCTCTGCGCTCTAGCGCTCTGGCGCGCGCTGGCTTCTGGCTCCTAAAGATGTAAACAATAGAGCTCTTGCTTGCGCTTTTGCGCTCTGCGCGCTGGCGCTCTGGCTCCTAAAGATGTTTAGAAGGGGGCTTTCGTTTTTGGGGCTTGGGGTTTTGCGCTCCTGCTCCTGAAGATGTAAGCAATAAAGTTTTGCCGCAGAAGATTCTGGTTTGTTGTGTCCTTTCCTGGCCGGTATGAGAACGCGTATAAGAGTTGGTGCTGAGACCCGGGACGGGACGAGAAAATCCTGGGACAAGAAAACCTGGGACGGTTACCATCACCGGCGCAAGGAAGATCCCTCATTCCGGAACCAGAACTGCGGGTCACGGTAATAAAGGTTCCCGTAAAACAGACTGTTGAGAAGGATTCAACTGCATGAATTCAGAACTTTTCAGCTGGGGAACAGAAGTACCAGTGAGTACAGCTTTACAAGGTAAGTCTGGTCTTGAACTTTCTAAGGAAATTCAAGACAGTCTATCAGAAGTAAAGTGGGGAATAGCTTTACAAGGTACGCCTGGCCTTGAACTTTCTAACGAAATTCAAGACAGTCTATCAGAAGTAAAGTGGAAAATAGCTTTACAAGGTATGTTTGGCCTTTAACTTTCTCTAGTGTTAGAAGCCCTTTTGTTCCTTTTCACATGTTATCAAGTGGTTAAGGCAGGGCGGATTCTAGATGAAATTCAGGACAATCTATCAGAAGTAAAGCGGGGAGAGAGAGTAGGAGCAAAGAGGAAATATGGTTCACAAAATAAGTATACAGGCCTTTCCAAGGGTCTTGAACCCAAGGAAAAGTTTAGGTCAGGTAAGAATACCTGGGGAGAGATTAGAAGGAAGGAGAAGGAAAAAGAAAAGAAAAAAGATCAATTAGAGGAGCCAGTTCTTAGTAGTTCTGAATCAGATGAAAAGGCTATTAGGGCCTGGAAGGCGCTCTCCCGAGCAGGTGAACAAAGATCATCCAGGGACCTTAGGAGTCCTTCTCAGATTTTGTGGCCAGTATGACAGAGGCAGGCTCTTGCAGCCTACAAGGTCTTATTGTCCACCCTAGAGTTGTAGATCAAGATTATAAAGGGGAACTTCAGGTTCTCTGTTCTTGTCCTCAAGTTGTCTTTTCTATATCACAAAGGGACAAAATAGCTCAACTAATAATTTTGCCAAGCCTACATGGCTGTTTTTTCTTCCTCTGGTATTCCTAGAGCTGCAAGAGGGATTGGTTCTACTGAAAATGATTCTGATTACTTAATAATGCCTTTAGATTGTTGTCAAATTTTATCTACTCACGTAGGGGTAAACCCTCGTGGCGTCAGGCCATTACAGGTCTGACAAATGGATGTCACGCATATTTCCTCCTTTGAGAGAAATCAATATTTACATGTTTAGATAAGAAGAGATCACCTCCATACCTTAAATGATTTTCAAAAGCTGTTGGGAGATATTAATTGGCTCAGACCTTTTTTAAAGATTCCTTCCGCTGAGTTAAGGCCTTTGTTTGGTATTTTAGAAGGAGATCCTCATATCTCCTCCCCTAGGGCTCTTACTCTAGCTGCTAACCAGGCCTTACAAAAAGTGGAAAAAGCCTTACAGAATGCACAATTACAACGTATTGAAGATTCGCAGCCTTTCAGTTTGTGTGTCTTTAAGACAGCACAATTGCCAACCGCAGTTTTGTGGCAGAATGGGCCATTGTTGTGGATCCATCCAAACGTATCCCCAGCTAAAATAATAGATTGGTATCCTGATGCAATTGCACAGCTTGCCCTTAAAGGCCTAAAAGCAGCAATCACCCACTTTGGGCGAAGTCCATATCTTTTAATTGTACCTTATACCGCTGCACAGGTTCAAACCTTGGCAGCCACATCTAATGATTGGGCAGTTTTAGTTACCTCCTTTTCAGGACAAATAGATAACCATTATCCAAAACATCCAATTTTACAGTTTGCCCAAAATCAATCTGTTGTGTTTCCACAAATAACAGTAAGAAACCCACTTAAAAATGGGATTGTGGTATATACTGATGGATCAAAAACTGGCATAGGTGCCTATGTGGCTAATGGTAAAGTGGTATCCAAACAATATAATGAAAATTCACCTCAAGTGGTAGAATGTTTAGTGGTTTTAGAAGTTTTAAAAACCTTTTTAGAACCCCTTAATATTGTGTCAGATTCCTGTTATGTGGTTAATGCAGTAAATCTTTTAGAAGTGGCTGGAGTGATTAAGCCTTCCAGTAGAGTTGCCAATATTTTTCAACAGATACAATTAGTTTTGTTATCTAGAAGATTTCCTGTTTATATTACTCATGTTAGAGCCCATTCAGGCCTACCTGGCCCCATGGCTCTGGGAAATGATTTGGCAGATAAGGCCACTAAAGTGGTGGCTGCTGCCCTATCATCCCCGGTAGAGGCTGCAAGAAATTTTCATAACAATTTTCATGTGACGGCTGAAACATTACGCAGTCGTTTCTCCTTGACAAGGAAAGAAGCCCGTGACATTGTTACTCAATGTCAAAGCTGCTGTGAGTTCTTGCCAGTTCCTCATGTGGGAATTAACCCACGCGGTATTCGACCTCTACAGGTCTGGCAAATGGATGTTACACATGTTTCTTCCTTTGGAAAACTTCAATATCTCCATGTGTCCATTGACACATGTTCTGGCATCATGTTTGCTTCTCCGTTAACCGGAGAAAAGGCCTCACATGTGATTCAACATTGTCTTGAGGCATGGAGTGCTTGGGGGAAACCCAAACTCCTTAAGACTGATAATGGACCAGCTTATACGTCTCAAAAATTCCAACAGTTCTGCCGTCAGATGGACGTGACCCACCTGACTGGACTTCCATACAACCCTCAAGGACAGGGTATTGTTGAGCGTGCGCATCGCACCCTCAAAGCCTATCTTATAAAGCAGAAGAGGGGAATCGAGACTCTACCCCGAGCACCAAGAGTGTCTGTGTCTATGGCACTCTTTACACTCAATTTTTTAAATATTGATGCTCATGGCCATACTGCGGCTGAACGTCATTGTTCAGAGCCAGATAGGCCCAATGAGATGGTTAAATGGAAAAATGTCCTTGATAATAAATGGTATGGCCCGGATCCTATTTTGATAAGATCCAGGGGAGCTATCTGTGTTTTCCCACAGAATGAAGACAACCCATTTTGGATACCAGAAAGACTCACCCGAAAAATCCAGACTGACCAAGGGAATACTGATGTCCCTCGTCTTGGTGATGTCCAGGGCGTCAATAATAAAGAGAGAGCAGCGTTGGGGGATAATGTCGACATTTCCACTCCTAATGACGGTGATGTATAATGCTCAAGTATTCCCCTGCTTTTTTACCACTAACTAGGAACTGGGTTTAGCCTTGATTCAGACAGTCTTGGCTCTGTCTGGACAGGTCCAGACGACTGACACCATTAACACTTTGTCAGCCTCAGTGACTACAGTCATAGATAAACAGGCCTCAGCTAATGTCAAGATACAGGGAGGTCTCATGCTGGTTAATCAACTCATAGATCTTGTCCAGAAACAACTAGATGTATTATGGCAAATAGCTCAACTGGGATGTGAACAAGTTTCCGGGATTGTGTGTTACTTCCATTCAGTATGTTAAATTTACTAGGGCAGCTAATTTGTCAAAAAGTCTTTTTCAGTATATGTTACAGAATTGGACGGCTGAATTTGAACAGATCCTTCGGGAATTGAGACTTCAGGTCAACTCCACGCGCTTGGACCTGTCCCTGACCAAAGGATTACCCAATTGGATCTCCTCAGCATTTCCCTTCTTTAAAGAATGGGTGGGATTGATATTATTTGGAGATACACTTTGCTGTGGATTAGTATTGCTTCTCTGGTTGGTCTGTAAGCTTAAGGCCTAAACTAAGAGAGACAAGGTGGTTATTGCCCAGGCACTTGCAGTACTAGAACATGGTGCTTCCCCTGATATCTATGCTTAGGCAATAGGTCGCTGGCCACTCAGCTCTTACATCTCACGAGGCTAGTCTCATTGCACGGGATAGAGTGAGTGTGCTTCAGCAGCCCGAGAGAGTTGCACGGCTAAGCACTGCAATAGAAGGGCTCTGCGGCATATATGAGCCTATTCTAGGGAGACATGTCATCTTTCAAGAAGGTTGAGTGTCCAAGTGTCCTTCTCTCCAGGCAAAACGACACGGGAGCAGGTCAGGGTTGCTCTGGGTAAAAGCCTGTGAGCCTAAGAGCTAATCCTGTACATGGCTCCTTTACCTACACACTGGGGATTTGACCTCTATCTCCACTCTCATTAATATGGGTGGCCTATTGCTCTTATTAAAAGAAAAGGGGGAGATGTTGGGAGCCGCCCCCACATTCGCCGTCACAAGATGGCGCTGACATCCTGTGTTCTAAGTGGTAAACAAATAATCTGCGCATGTGCCAAGGGTATTTTACCACTACTTGTACTCTGCCTTTCCCGTGACGTCAGCTCGGCCATGGGCTGCAGCCAATCAGGGAGTGATGCGTCCTAAGCGAAGGTTAACCCTCCTTAAAGGGGACGGGGTTTCCGCCATTCTCTCTCTTACTTGCGCTCTGCGCTCTAGCGCTCTGGCGCGCGCTGGCTTCTGGCTCCTAAAGATGTAAAAAATAGAGCTCTTGCTTGCGCTTTTGCGCTCTGCGCGCTGGCGCTCTGGCTCCTAAAGATGTTTAGAAGGGGGCTTTCGTTTTTGGGGCTTGGGGTTTTGCGCTCCTGCTCCTGAAGATGTAAGCAATAAAGTTTTGCCGCAGAAGATTCTGGTTTGTTGTGTTCTTTCCTGGCCGGTCGTGAGAACGCGTATAAGAAGAACTGAACTCAGGACCTCTGGAAGTGCAGTCAGTGCATTCAACCTCTAAGCCATCTCTCCAGTGCAGGTTTATTCTTCACGTAATTTCACAGTATCACTGTATCCATAATTGAGCTAATTACTTAAATTAAATTTTCTTATAATGAACAAATTTGTAGTAGATCAAGATGACTAGACCGAAGAAATATACATTGCCCTTAACAACAGGTTTCAATAGCATACTCTGTTAACTATGAATGTGTGCATATGAAAGCTGCTCTCTTAATTTGCTGATACAAAATTAATTGTTGAGCACACTCTAGAGAAATAACACTTTTTAGTTTAAGGTTTGCTAGGGCAAACTTCAGGAAATAACACATTGAAAAGTTAGTTTCAAGCCAATCACAAAAGAACTCACTTGATATGCACTCACTGATAAGTGGATATTAGCCCAGAAACAGAATACCCAAGATACAATTTGCAATACACAAGAAAATCAAAAAGAAGGAAGACCAACGCATGGATACTGCACTCCTCCTTAGAATAGGGAACAAAATACCCATGGAAGGAGTTACAGAACAAAGTTTGGAGCTCAGATGAAAGGATAGACCATCCATAGACTGTCCCACCCAGGGATCCATCCCACAATCAACCACCAAGCGCAGACACTATTGCATATGCCAGCAAGATTTTGCTGACAGGACCCTGATATAGCTGTCTCTTGTGAGGCTATGCCAGTGCCTTGCAAATACAGAAGTGGATGCTCACAGTCATCTATTGGATGGAACACAGGGCCCCTAGTGAAGGAGCTACAGAAAGTACCCAAGGAGCTAACGGGATCTGCAACCCTATAGGAGGAACAGCAACATGAAATAACCAGTACACCCCAGAGCTGTGTCTATAGCTGCATATGTAGCACACAATGGCCAAGTCAGCCATCATTGGGAAGAGAGGCCCCTTGGTCTTGAAAACTGTATATGCCCCAGTAAAGTGGAAGGCCAGGGCTAAGAAGTGGGAGTGGGTGGGTAGGGGAGCAGGGTGGGGGGAGGGTATTGGGAACTTTCAGGATAGCATTTGAAATGTAAATAAAGAAAATATCTAATAAAAAAAAGAAAAGAAAAAGAAAAGTTAGTTTCACTGTATAATGTGCTTTCTGGTAGTTATATGGTCAATAAATAATACAGAGCAGACAAAACAATGTAGTGAAGTTAAACTACCCACAAGCATGTAGAATTGTGTAGTAACAGCACAGAACCCAGACACATGCTCCTAACACTGTAAATCAGTTTAGATGTTTTACATATTCAATACAATGTTGACTCTAAGAAAACACACTGAATTGTTAGGAAATCATGATTTCTGCAAGCACAGTAAAGACCAGAATTCATTACCTGCTCATCAGGTAACATTACTAAGTGTCGCGTCTGCTCTCGACCAGCAAGAACGACACAACCACCAGTCCTTCTAACAGCAGTTTATTCAGCAAACTTCCGTCTTCATCTCTCTCGATTCAACTTTTTCTTTCTCAACTTTATCTCTCTCTCTAACCCGGGCCTCTCACTCTTATATACTCTCAGCCCTCATCCACTCTTGGCAGGCCATGTCACCTCACCAGGCACACAGCTTCAGCTAATCAGGGCAGCAGGGGCATGTCTACACCAAAATGGATTCACCAGCATCCTGGTGCACCTATGCAGCTCTCACGGTGGTTGTGGCTTATTTTCAGGGGTGGCTTATTTTCAGGAAGTCAGGTGCAAGTCATAAGACTTAGCTGCAGTCCCTGGCGCCTTCTTGGGACTGCTGCCACACCCGCTCCTCACATCTCCCCCTTTTTTTCTTTTTTGTCTGGCTTTGATTGCCCCCTGCAGCAATGCCCCTTACTCATCCTCAGGAGACAAACAGCATTGGTTTGATCCCTGTCTTAGGTTGGTGACATGCCCAGGGAGTCTTATCCGTCACTGACTACTTCTCTATCATGCCAAGCCACAGTTGGGGAGATTGTCCTGTTTGCATGCAGCAGGTGCATCAGAAGACCAGGATGCTGATTAATCTATGGCCAGATCTTGATTGCTGCAAGCCAGCCTCTTGGGTGAAGGTAGAGGTCTGATCCCCAGTGTGCAAGCATAGGGGCCCTACACAAAACCATCCCTTGGGCTCATCACCCAGAGAGGTCTTGGCCAGCTCCCGTGTCGTTTTTCCTGGGGGAAGGGAACTAGGACACTGAACCTTCACGCAATCAGACGTGCCTTCCACAGGATGCCAACAGCAAGCTATCCTCTGTGCAGTGCTTAGCCTCGCAACCCATGGCATAACGCAGCATTATTTCTTTAGAGCAGCAAACCAAATCTGAGGAGATTGTCCTGCCTCCACTGCGGCAAAGGCCTGCACTACAATGGTGAAAGTGCGGGCCTGCACACGCTGCACCTGACACATGCGCTAAACACACAACACACACACTATTACAAGCATACATCCCAGGGCTCCCATCAGCCCTGAGGCAAGGGATCTTATAAACAATAAACATAAAAGGAGGTCACAAACACGTATAGCCTGAAAAGAAGCATTCCTTCCTCCAGCAAATTGAAATACAGAAGTTTCAAACACATTAGAACCATCCCAATAAAATTTGCATTATTCCAGGCCCCTCCTGCAACCTGGCTTAAGGAGGAAAGATCAGTGCAACTACCATTCACCCCACATAACAACCATACATATAAGGGGCACTGCCCAAGGTGGAAGGGAATCAGGAACACTCCTACAAAAAGGAAAGGGGGGCCCATCTAGGTTGGGAGGGTATAGTGCCAATGCCCTTGGATATACTGGCAGGCCACACCCCTCAAATCCAAGTAGCATTAGTTTTAGTAGATACAGCTGAACACAATCACTCATCTGTGAAATATTTTGAATCATCTGAAAACACAACAATCCCTTTAGCTGAAGCAGCATAGAAAAAAGGCAATTGTAGTGAAGCATTAGATATGAAGAATTGAGGAAACACTTGAATGCGTCAATGACATGGGTTTCAGGAACACAGGCATAATTCCCCAATGTAGCTCTTCAGTTCTCACTAGGGGGAGCATTCCCAGACACAGGAACATCCACGTCCTCATAGCTCTGCTTGTTTTGAATTGCTCTGGTCAGCCGTTCTGGGACCCACAGATGTTGTAGGTGATCCTGGGGAACCACAAGCAAACCCTCTCTCCCAAACCAACCTAGCTCCTCCTCTCTCACCTGATTCAGTGCCTCAGTGCCTCATTGCCTCTCTGGAGTTCTGCGCCACATCTTTATCTTCTATGCAATTTCTCACTAACTTCCAGAATGGCAAAACCCCTTTTGGTAAAACCCTCTGTTCCTCTGCAAACCTCAATTCCCCATGGTGCTTGGTGCAACTTGTCCCAAACCCGTGAACCTTAACTTGTCCCCATGGTTTCACTTTTACTTTGTGCCTGCTTCCTGGCAACTTTATATTTGCCTCTATTTTATCCGAGGTCCTTCCCAAAACTCCTGGGTTACTTTGTGCCTGCTTCCTGGCAACTTTATATTTGACTATTTTGTCACAGGTCCTTCCCAAACTCCTGGGGTCGTAAGTTTCACTTACCCTGAACTTACCCTGCCAGCAAACACTGACTGCTGAAAGTTCTGAACTCATTGGTGGGGGAGTCGGTTCCCCGTACGGGCCACCAATTGTCGCGTCCACGCTCAACCAGCAAGAACTACACGACCACCAGTCCTTCTAACAGCAGTTTATTCAGCAAACTTCCGTCTTTATCTCTTTTGCTTCAACTTTTTCTTTCTCAACTTTATCTCTCTCTCTAACCCAGGCCTCTCTTATATACTCTCAGCCCTCATCCACTCACGGCAGGCCACGTCACCTCACCAGGCACGCAGCTTCAGCTAATCAGGGCAGGAGGAGAATGTCTCCACCAAAATGGATTCGCCAGCATCCTGGTGCACCTGCGCAGCTCTCACGATGGTTGTGGCTTATTTTCAGGTGTATGAGGAAGTCAGGTGCAAGTCATAAGACTTAGCTGCAGTCCCTGGGGCCTTCTTGGGACTGCTGCCACACCCACTCCTCACAACCAAGGAGAAACAGTGCAAGACCTCAGAGATCAATCATAGTTCAGGCTTTGCATGATATAAAAGAACACAGGCAGGAAACCTTTTAGGAAAACTCACAAGACTTTCCTTTCCCTTTTTAATCACTAACACAGCCAAAGACATTCTAGTCATTATGTGTTTGTTCTTCCTATGAACCTTACAAATTGTGAAGAAGCTTGGGATTAAACATTTCAAAAACTAATAGTCACATAACAGTGATCTTTCTCTAATTGCTTCAATGCATCAGCAACACATCCCATGGAACACTTTGGAACTTTCTCTTAGGCCTTATAACACAATGGGGTTGGTCCTCTTCAGCCAAGGATCATTTAATCTGTTAGAGCATATACTGGACTCCTTGTCTGGCTTAAGAGGCCTTTATGGTGCTTCAATCTCTAGTCCATCTTGGTCATCTTGGTACCTCTTATTGTCTCAAGTGAAACAAGCTGCTTTATAATTAATGCCTAAGCTTACTCCATATCCCTACAGTAGTAGGCTTGCAGGAGCTAGCAGAAGTAGAGGCATGATTGTACTTTCTGAGTTTACTCATCAATATCGTCATCACCTTAGCAATTTCCCAAAGATTAGACAGTTATTTTCTACCTCAGGGTTTGACATCCATGAAAAACCCTAGGCATGACATACACAACTATAATCTTAACCTTCAAGAGGTAGACGTAGGAGGACTTTTAATTCAAGACAACTCTCGACTACATGTGAGATTCTATCTTAATATATACTGTCCTCATGGGGGCAGGGAAATGGAAAGGAATAGGAGATGTAGAAGTATATAAATGTGGAAAATGGAAGGAGAGGGGAAGGAAAAAAGAGACTATTTAAAACATGTTATTTCTGTTATCAAACATGCAGAGAAATATCTGCTTGTCAGTTTCTCTCCAATGTGTTATCTTTTTTAATATATATATATTGGTTTTTCAAGACAAGGTTTCTCTATGTAGCCCTGGCTGACCTTGAACTAAAAAAATCCACCTGCCTCTGCCTCCCAAGTGCTGAGATTAAAGGCATATGCCAGCCGGGTGTGGTGGTGCACGCCTTTAATCCCAGCACTCGGGAGACAGAGGCAGGCGGATTTCTGAGTTCGAGGCCAGCCTGGTCTACAAGGTGAGTTTCAGGACAGCCAGGGCTATACAGAGAAACCCTGTCTCGAAAAACCAAAAAAAAAAGGCATATGGCTATAATTCGTCTTAATTTGGGTTTTATTGATGTGAAAAAAAATACCAATACCAAGGCAGCTCTTATAAACGACATTAATTGATTAATTGGGGGTATTGTACAGATTCAAAGGTGCAGTCTATTATCATCAAGGTGAAAAGAACAGCAGTGTCCAAGCAGACATGGTACTGGAAGAAACAAGAATTCGACATCTAGATCAGAACGCAGCCAGAAGACTCTTCTGCCCTGGTTGGAGCTTAAGCATAGGATCTCAGAGTCCAAGACCACAGTGACAGACTTTCTCAAATCTACTCCAAAAGGCTATACTCCCTAATACGGCCACTTGCCAAGGTCCAAGTATATTTAAACCATCACACCTTTCAATATCACTGTAAAGGCTTTACCACATTAGTTATATTCATAGGGTTACTCTTTAGTATGTTTTATTTTATATAGTTTTAGGCAAGTTGATTGTGACTAGGCTTTACCATATTGTATACATTAATAACTTTTCTCTCCAGTATGAATTCTTTCATGTTTTCTAAGTTGACCATGAGAAGCAAAGGATTTACTACATTGCTTACATTCATAGGGTTTCTCTCCAGTATGTGTTCTTTTATGTACTTGGTAATAATTTTGACATGAAAAGGCTTTGCCACATTGCTTACATTCATAGGGCTTCTCTCGAGTATGTGTTCTTTTATGTACTTGGAAGATACTATGATATGCAAAGACTTTACCACACTGATCACACTTGTAAGGTGTCTCTTCAGTATGTGTTGTTATTTTATGCACTTTGAGATTACTGTGATGTGCAAAGGCTTTGCCACACTGATCACATTTGTAAGGTTTCTCTCCAGTATGAATTCTTTCATGTTTTCGAAGTTGACCACGAGAAGCAAAGGATTTACTACATTGCTTACAGTCATAGGGCTTCTCTCCAGTATGGGTTCTTTTATGTACTTGGAACATACTATGATATGCAAAGGCTTTGCCACACTGATCACACTTGTAAGGTGTCTCTTCAGTATGTGTTGTTATTTTGTGCATTTTGAGATTACCTTGGAGTGAAAAGGCTTTGCCACATTCATCACATTTGTAAGGTTTCTCTCCAGTATGAATTCTTTCATGTTTTCGAAGTTGACCACGAAAAGCAAAGGTTTTACCACATTGATTACATTCATAGGGTTTCTCTCCACTATGTGTTCTTTCATGTATTCGAAGTTGACGACGAGAAGCAAAGGATTTACTACATTGCTTACATTCATAGGGTTTCTCTCCAGTATGTATTCTTTTATGTACTTGGTATTGATTTTGATATGCAAAGGCTTTGCCACATTGCTTACATTCATAGGGTTTCTCTCCAGTATGTATTCTTTTATGTATTTGGTAATAATGTTGATATGCAAAGGCTTTGCCACATTGCTTACATTCATAGGGTTTCTCTCCAGTATGTATTCTTTTATGTATTTGGTAATAATTTTGACATGCAAAGGCTTTGCCACATTGCTTACATTCATAGGGCTTCTCTCCAGTATGTGCTCTTTTATGTACTTCGAACCTTCCATGATATGCAAAGCCTTTACCACACTGATCACACTTGTAAGGTTTCTCTTCAGTATGTGTTGTTATTTTATGCATTTTGAGATTACCTTGGTGTGAAAAGGCTTTTCCACATTGATCACATTTGTAAGGTTTCTCTCCAGTGTGAATTCTTTCATGTTTTCGAAGTTGACCATGAAAAGCAAAGGTTTTACTACATTGATTACATTCATAGGGTTTCTCTCCACTATGTGTTCTTTCATGTATTCGAAGTTGACCATGACAAGCAAAGGTTTTACTACATTGATTACATTCATAGGGTTTCTCTTCAGTATGAATTCTTTCATGTATTCGAAGTTGACGATGAGAAGCAAAGGATTTAGTACATTGATTACATTCATAGGGTTTGTGTTCAGTATGCATTCTTTTATGCATTCGAAGATTACCAGGGTATACAAAGGCTTTAGAACATTGATTACATTTGTAAGATTTCCCTCGAGTATGAATTCTTTCATGTTTTCGAAGTTGACCATGAGAAGCAAAGGATTTACTACATTGCTTACATTCATACGGTTTCTCTCCACTATGTGTTCTTTCATGTATTTGGAGAGTATGGGGTCCTGCATAGGCTTTACCACATTGACTGCATTTGTAGCGTTTCTCTCCAGTGTGTGTTATTTTCTGCATTCGGAAACTATTGTGATGAACAAAGGCTTCACCGCACTGAATGCCTTCATAGGGATTCTCTCCAGTAAGAATTCTTTCATTCCTGCAAAGGTAATTGGCTCATGTGAAAGCTTTGCCACATTCACTATACCTATGATTATTTTTTATCTGTAGGAATTGATTTTATAATTTGGTCTAATTGGAAAGAAGAAGCACATCTTAAGATTTTATCACTTTGTTTACATTCATGGGTTCCCCTTCATTATGCTTGGTTTTGCATGCCTGTAATGGTAAGAGTGTTATTACATGGCTCACATTTATAGAATCCTTCTTCTCTATAATATTTTTCACAAATTTGAAGAGAAAGGGAAGAGCTCAGAGCTTTATGAATGTACTGAGTACATTCATAAACTTTCTATATTGTGAAATACACTACATTTTCACACTACATTGAAAAAAGTAAACCTGGACAAACAGAAAAGAATTTCTACAATCCTAGTACTCATACAGATTTTCTGCAGTGTGAGTTTCGGGATATATTCCCACTGAAATTGGAAAACAAACTTATTGTAAACTTGTAGCACACTGAGAAAGTTTGTTCAAGCATGGACTACTACGTACATTTCAATTGTTCTGGGAGTGAGAGAGTTACATTGCTTATTCAATATCCCTATGCTCGCCCAGCTTGTATCCATTGTGATACAGGATATACCTATTAAAAAAGGAATAACAAATGAAAGATTTCCACATTGCATTCATGAAGTTCGGATGTTTGTCCATCATGGACATATGGTATAGGCATTAAGTTTTCTCCTCAACAACATTCCTGACTCTCATAAACGGCCCCACTCGCTCAAACTTAGCAATGTTAGTCTAGGAGTAATCAGCTTCACTATGAAATATTTGCTTATTACAAACATACACTTATCACCTAATATATATCTTAGCAATATGTGAATGGTATGGGACTAGATTGGCATTTCTACAGAGTAGCTGGAATGTGGCTATGATTCAAATGGTAATATCTGTGAAGGCATTGTTTCCTTGTCTTCCATTTCAGAGAAATGCCTTGAAAACACAAATCAGACACCTGACATTGAGGTATGGGGATTTGTGAGAATTTAATCAACACACTTAAAGAAGTGCTTTATTTATTTATTTTTTTTAAACACTGTTGCTTTTCTTTAAAAGTTCCAGGACACATTAACTTTTCTTTATAAGCATATCCATACCAACTTGAACATGAAGATTACCTTCCATGTCTTCTGGAACTTTGACAATGTTCTTCAATATTATGGTCTTCCCAATTGTAGCCTAAAACATAGTACCAGAAAATGTATGATATATTATTGGAAATTAGGCAAATTTAAGTTACTATCTTTAGTAAGCCTGATTTATTCACCTCATTCTTCCTCATTCTCAAATGAAATTAAAGAAAAGCATCAACAACAAGGAAACAGTTGTTCCCTTATTTTAAAAAGTGAAAGAAAATTCAGTCTTACCTACAGCAATGAGGTTCCTGTAGGTCTCCAACATCACATCTTTGTAGAGACTCTTCTGTGAAGGATTCAGCAAAGCCCATTCTTCTTGAGTGAAGTTCACATACACATCATCATAGGTCAATGCATCCTAAAATATTCCATACATGTGTACAACAGAAACCATGACACTGACATCACTGTAAATGTATGCTTCATTGACAATATGTTTGTACGATTCTGATAATTCCCCTACTTATTTCATGACCAAAAAGTTCTAATGTAATTACCAAGTCATCTTAGAAGGAAACTGAGTAATAAGGTTCAATTCTGTCATTTCTTTGCTTTTTGAATAATGTTTAACCTTACTAGAGAAATGCTAATTAACAGAGAGAGAGAGAGAGAGAGAGAAGCAGTACTGAGCACACATCAGAGAAATTGGGCAAGCTGAGTATATTAGTTCATGTCTTTAATCGCAGATCTCAGGAGACAGAAGCAAGTATATGTCTGGTCTATTCAGGACAGCCAGAGATACATATTAAGACCCTGTCTCGCTTATAATAATCAATCAAACAAACAAGAAAGATAGAAAGGACTCAGATGTTTTTACTGTAGTTCTTAGAAAGAATTACACATTCACTCTAGTTTTCTATTCATCTTCCAGCCTCCTGACGTGTCCCAGTTTAATCTGTAACAGTAACAAGATCTTACTAAAAAGAAATGCATCTTTAAACACATACAAATAGACAGATGGAAATATTGGCAATGTCAATATTGATTCTACATGGGACAGGAGATGGCTCAGCAGTGAAGAGCTCTTTCTGGTCTTGCAAATAATTGGGCTCAATTGCCAGTACCTTCAAAGGGGATTCTCAACGATCAATTACTTCTGAACCCATCTTCTCACTACTATGGGGACCAGGTATACATGATGTGCATATTCATGCATAGACTCAAATATTCATATTTATTTTAAAAATCAAAACAAACACAAAAGGTAGAAAGAATGCTATGCACCTGCAATCCAATGACTCAGAAAGCTCAGGCAGTAAAGCTCAGGCAGTATCAATGTCATGAATACATGCCATCCTGAGAAACAGAATATTCTCTCTACCAAATTTCAAAATTCAAAATGTGCAAGAAGATCAACACAACGGCATATGCTTGACATGTACCAAAATCTACATTGCAAGCCCATCAGTCAATCATATAAAAACAAACAAAGAAAAAGCCAGGCATGTTGGCCCACATTTAATCCCAGCACTCTGGAGCCAGAGTCAGGTGGACTTTTAAGTTTGAGGACACATGTGCTATACACTTACACTTTCAGGACAGCCAGGGCTACACAGAAAAATGATGTCCTCAAAGACAAAAACAACAAAATTAAAATTGTAAAAACACTGAGCTTACAAAATAACTTAGCACTGAATTACAACTGCTTCAACTGCATCCTATGTAATTTAGGGGCTAAAGTCTATAATGGTGAAGGCAGGACAACATAAGAAGCAAGCTGACTAATCACGTCCAAAAACAACACAGTTCACACATACACACACACACACACACACACACACACACACACACACAAACACAAGAAATGGGTTGAGTCTATAGACACTCAAATTTCATCCCCAATAAGCAATCTAGAAAGGTTCCTCCTACCAAAGCTTTGACTAAGACTGAGTTGGCCAGAGCCAAGCTGAATCTATGACAAGCTGCAAACTGACAATTTGGGAGACTAGGCTTAAGTTTGTTTCCCAGAACTAGAAAATTCCAAAAAAGTCAATTACAGGAAAACCACTCTCATAGACTGCCAATCAGGAGCTTCCAGGAGCTGCTTCTGCCACCAGGCCTGAGCCAAATCTACACCAAGATTACTTAGCATTGTTTCCAGAAAGTCTCCGAAATTCCCCAGACACTAAACCAATCCTAAAGAAACCCATACCCCTGTAAATTGAGTCAACCAATCAGAATTAAGTTCACCTACTGCTCCCTAGAACTCCCCTAACTGGCTTTAAATGGAGTTTGCAAAGCTCATGTCTGTATCCATCCCAGTGAATGGCAGACCCCTGTATGGTAGAATTCTGCAGAATAAAACACTTTTGCATACTATTTGAGTGGGGGGCTTCCTTCAGTGATTCTTGGACCCTAACATTATAAGCTCTCCCAAAGAAAGCTACAATGGAAAAACAAGTGTTCAAAGACATCACCCTATCTGGGAGCTTTTTGACTCAAATCAACTACATTCTGGTCAAGGTCATTCATGATGAAAATGCACTGAGTTTAACTTCAATGACCCTAATAATCTGTAGCAGCCCATACATTCTTCAAATGTCCAAAGTCTATTATGACTCTCTTTTTTAAAATCAAGATTTATTTACTTCATTTATATGAGTACACTGTATCTGTCCTCAGACGCACCAGAGGAGTGGATCAGATCCCATTACAGATGGTTGTAAGCCACCATGTGGTTACTGAGAATTGAGCTCAGGATTAAAGGAAGAACAAGCAGACAGTGCTCTTAACCACTGAGCCATCTCTTCATGCCCTCTTCTGATACTCTTGTTACTTTAATTTTCAATAATAGAAAATAGATTAAAAGTGGCAAAAACCTGGTCAATTGGATATAGAGGCAGCCTAAGGAATGGGAAAAGATTTTTTTTTAACCAAATCCACATCTTACAAAGGCCTAATATACAAAATATATAACAACCTCAAGAAACTAGGCTTTCCAAAGGAAAAAATTCCATTTATAATGGGGTATAGATCTAAACAGAGAATTCTCAACAGAGAAGTCTCAAAAAGCTGAGAATACTTAATGAAATCATTGCCATCTTAGCCATGAGGGGAATGCAAATCAAAACTACTTTGAGTATCTATCTTGTACAAGTCAGAATGTTTAAGATCAATAATACAAGTGGCAGGGCATGCTGACTAGGATGTGGAGAAAGGGGACCAAAACACAACTCCTTTTGGGATACAAACTAATACTTTCACTAGAGAAATCACTATTTCCTTAGAATCATAGTTCCTCACAACAGTGAGAATCCCTCTACCCAAAACCCAGCTATACTGCTCTTAGGAATCTATCCAAAAGGTGCTCCACTGTACCACAAGAACATTTGCTCAACTATGTTCCTAGCATATTTATTCATACTAGCCAGAAACTGAAAACATCCTAGAGGTACCTCAAATGCAGAATGGATAAACAAAAGATGTGGTATGTTTATACAATGGAGTATCAATCAGCTGTTAAAAAAAAATGACATAGTGAAGTTACAGCCAAATGAATGCAGCAACAACAACAACAACAAAACACACACACACACACACACACACACAAAAACCCACCCTAACTGAAGTAACCCACACCAGAATGACACACATGGTAGGAATTCACTTATAAGTGGAGATATTACCTACTGGGTAAATAATAATCAAGCCATACTCCACAAACCCAGAGAGGCTAGGTAGAGATGGGCTATAGGGGGTAGCACAGATCTCCTTCTAAGGGGGAAATAGAGTAGTTTCTGTGAGTAGACTGGAGTTTGATGGAAAGAGGAGTGGGAGGGATCAGTTAGAGGAATGCAGGGGTAAAGTACAATGCAGCTGGAATTAGGGGGTATTCGGGGATTAGAGTAAAAACCAAGTATGATAGAAACATCCTGGATGCTATAAGGTGACCCTAATGAAGACTCCGAGTAATGGAGAATATGGAGTCTGAACTGACCATCCTTGTAGCCAGCCAGGGCTTTAATGTTGGAAATGGGTTACATTTGGTTGAGCTATTGGCCAAGGTGGTTTTGGAGATCCTTAAACAATCCATGCTGATGCTAGGACAAACCTCTGCTCTCAGATAACTGACAACAGGGCCCCATCAGGACAAATTCCACACATTTCACTGAATGCAGAAATCAAGCTGGTGCAGGCTTGGAACCTTAACCTCTATGTTCTAGTCTCTTAGAGGAGAGAAGGCTACAGAAAGAGAAACCAGGACCACTATCCCTTACACACACACACACACACACACACACACACACACACAAACACACACACACATCCCTACAACTGGTCCTTCCTACAAGATGTGCTGGGGCATGATGGTAAGAAACTTGTTTGAGTGGCCAATCAATGTTTGGTTTAACCTGAGACCCTTGACATGAGAGGGAACCCATGACTAACACTGACTGGATTTCTAGGAACCTTACAGAGACTTAAATGGCAAGCATAGAGACAGCATGGGTCTGTGTCAGGTCCTCTGCTGACATGTTATGGTTGTTAGCTTGATGTTTTTGTGGAACTCCTAACTGGAAGCAGGTGTAACTAAATTCTTTTGCTTGATCTTGAGACTTCCTCCTATCAGGTTGCTGCTATGCACACTCCAGTGAAGCCTGCTTGGCAGGCGGAGAGGCCTGGAAGCACTCACGAGGCAAAGAGTTTCACGGAAACTCAACCTCCTGGAACCTTGGCATTCTCATAACCCATATACTCATACCCTACCCCTCGTTAGTCTGGTGTATGGATCCGTGTATTTTCTTTCACTATTATTTTTCTGGTGTATGGATCTGCATACTTTCTTTCAGTATTATTTTATTATAAGTGCCTTTAAAGATTGAATTCTGACATAGCTAAGCCTTCGCCAGTGTTCCAACATCCCCGAAAATCCTTGAGGCAAACAAACTTGGAATTCAATAGGAATTCAGTGAGAAGGTTATCTATTCAGTAACATTCAAGTTTACTTCTAGTAGAGACACATTTCAAAGAAAGGAGCAAGAATAGCTCAGGGCTGGTCTGCAGAGGGTTTCCTTGAGACAATGGACAGTCTTACCCAGACAAAGGAATTCACAAAGGCCTAGTGAATAGGTGGGTTTACCATGAAAGAGTTAGGGAATCCCCCTGAGACAGGTTTCTTCATTAGGCCCAAAGAAATAGCATAAATCAGGCATTTACTAAAAAACCTTGGTGGTGGCTTAACAATAGACTAGCATTACACCTGGCTCCCTTCTTAGTGGCAGTGGCCTGGTCCCCCACTTCTTTTGATGTATACATTCCTTTTGTATTGTGTCACTGTAACTCAGCAGATGTATCTCTCCTGGTTTCTTGTTATTATTCTGTATAAAAAGTTAAATGCTCGACTTGACAAATTACATTCAGATTCTACACAACCTCTCATGTTGATATGACTCTCATTCATTGCCAACTTCTTGTCCACCTGTAATCAGAGACCCATTCTACACAGACAAGGAACCAAGAGGGTCTGTGGCAGGTTGCCTTCTGCAATATGAAGGCTTTCACGTTTTTCTAACTGATTTTGTCCTGTTAGGCTGTCCTCTCCTGGAGCTCTGCTCCTTTTTGAAGAGAAAATGGGGCGACAGGGTGTTGGAATTTGGGGAGTGGAGGACAGGTGAATTGTGGGGGTAGTAGCTGGGAGGAGCGTAGGGAAGGAAAAATAGTGCTCAGGATATATTGTATGAGAAGAACCTACCTTCAATTTAAAAATTAATTCAATATTGCTTAAATGAAAATGCAAAAGAGGGAAGCAATAATGGACAAAGAAGAGCAAAATAGTGAAGAGAGGACAGAATGATGGTGACATTTGCAATTTTCGTTCTCCTTTTAGGACGGTGGCCCTCACACACGAGTGTAAATATATCATCTTGGAGGCTCAATTCCTCCTGATAATCTAGACCTAGTCCTGAAAGCTTCTATCCTCTGTGCAATCTTATCTAGGTCTAGAATGTTTTGAGCATCTGAGACTTAACTGCTGAATAAAATCACCTTTCTTTTTCTTTCTGAACTTTGACTGGCTGGTCAAGTCAGCTGTTCTGACTCTAACTCCTCTTCATGGTAACCAATTCAAATGGGCATCTTATACTTCTGACTGAACTGCTGTGCTTGGCCTCAAATGAACTGAAGCAATCTGTTCTCATCTTCTGGCACATTCTCAGGCTCTGGCTCATTCTTTCTTCACCTGTGTCCAGTTTGTTTTCTCTTTAGCCTGTCTCTGTAAAACTCTCCAGGTAAAACTACCTCTGCCTCTCACTCTCTGAGAGGGTGCTACTTCCTCTTATGTTGCCTCTCTTCTCTCTTCTCTTGAGAGTTGAGCATATCCTATTCTGTCAGATCTTTCCGTGACTCATCATTTTTTCAGCCACTCAATTAGACATTGCTTTCAAACATGAGTGCTTCCTTCTGAAATTAACTTTATCTTCATCCTTTGGGAGCAAATGTGTATACTAAGGGCTGAGCCACCCCACAATTTGAAATAGTTTCCCACACCTCATACCCCCCAACTACAGAGTAAATTGGATAGTCTCTGGGTTCACAGTGTGATCAAATACCCAGCAAAACAGGAGTTCATGAAGAGCTCATCTTGGGCCCAGACTACATCTGTGAAATCAGAAGTTTTCCTCTCAGCAATGTGAAATATATATCACGTAGGAAACAAAAGCAGTCATTTTCTTGTATTAGCTTCTTTAGTTTGGAATGTGGAATTACAATGCTTTTCATTTCATCCCAAACAAATACTCTTGATTGTTTTCAAGAACAACTAATGTTTAAATGAGTATTCAATAAAAATAAACATGTGATGTTGTACAAAATTGCTACAATAATTATATTATGCATTAAGAATAAACCGATGTATAAAAATGTTAAATGTTTAAACACATTCTCCAAAGCAAAAATGAAAGATAAGTGACTTAATGCAGAGAAAACAAAGAGATGAGTCCGTTATTTAAGATAACTGTGTGTTCATTTGTGTGTTCAATTGTAATATATCATCAGTATTTAAATTCAAACCAAACAGTCAGTCTGTTTCTTAAACTCATTTTTACTTTTTCATGGAGCATGACTCATAGACAGAAAGCTCTCATACCATCCAAATACAGCAACTCTCTGCATTTTTACAGTATACTATAATACCACATTTGTTTCCCATCTATAACAACTCTTGCTACAGAAAACTTGCTAGTTCATTTCTCTTCTCCACATAATGATGTAAATAAACATTAGAAAATCTCTTTGAATGTGATTTCTTCAGCTAGATTCTGTGCTTTCTGCCCTTCTGTAGGAATTTGGCAGGAATTGGACATTAAGCTAGGACATGGAAGTAGGCTCAGAAAATAATATTTGCATTTGGGCTAATACAAAGCTCAAGCAAAGCAAACCCAGCCAAGGAATGTGTGGCATACCTTTTATCTTGGTCATCCTACTAAGCCCCTAAAAACAACTATCCCTGAACATTGTTTACTGTCATCTCAGTTCCTTGACCTAGAACTGACCTTATTACTAGTATGGACTTAAAATGGTACAAGAGCAGGCTTATGAAAAATAGACCCACTTCAGCCACAGCACTGGCTGGAGTAATGTTATAGTGTTGTCTAATTGTCTTCTTTTCAATCCTTGCTCTCCCTTGAGATCCTGTTGACCTTCCTACATGCAAGGTAGACAAGATGGTTCAAGTTCTCATATCCATAAGAGAACACTAAAGATTAAAATTATATGGAAAAAGAAATGCGTTGACATTGCCTAAGCTGTAATTACATGCCGTTTTTAAGACCAATACAGCACTGACTGTGAGAGTCTTTACAAGTACTTAGTCCTTTAACCATTACTATTGTCTTCATTCCTTTAGCACAACTTCTCCTTGAGACAGCCAGTTTGTCCTCAACAAATGAGCACTGAAGTAATTCTCATATTTAGGGTACCAGGAATACAACTGCAATGAACATGAGAATTCTGATTCTTCTTAAAACTAATTTCAAGTGCATGGAAACTATACTGAGAAAACTGCTGGGATCCATGGCAACCCTGTCATTTTTATAAGAACTACGTACAATGGGGTTGCTTGAGTGTAGGTATTATATCCAAATGTATCAAAATACATATATTAAATGTGTACAGTTTTATATCAACTATAACACAATGTGGCCTTAAATAATTTTAGTTAATATCAATGGAATATCCCGAACTACTGCTATCAGAATTTATTCCTAATACACAACCATGTACTACATTCATATTCAGTGTTCAATACTGGACAATATCGTATTTACACTCTCTTTGTTTTCTCAATTAACTTATACTTAGGGAGATATCATTTATGTGATTCTAATAATGTATTCTGATATACTGTGTCGTTAAAGTATATGCTAAAGTCCTCTTTCTATAGCCTTGTACATTATTTCGCATCAGCTTCAATTTCACACACTTACAACTGTAAACAACACCATTATAGTGATGTTTAAAAAGTGGGGGGGGGATGTTGGGTAGGTTTAATTTGCAGCATAAATTCTAAACAATCTAAAAAAAAAAAAAAAAAAAAAAAAAACTCCTAACAGGATATCTGATTCCAAAGCTACCTGCCAAGGGTAAAAAATCTCAGAATTGTCACTAGGATGATGAAGAAATTGTACACATTTTTGCACAATGTAAATTCCATCTGTACTTATCACAGAGCTACAACAATCAAAAGCTTTACAACATTTGTGAAAAAATAAAGAAATGTAGAGGAAAAAAGCCAAGAAAATAAGCCCCAAATTATAGTCAGGTTTCAATTAAAAGACCTAAGGAAACTCAGCCAGGAAAAATGTGAACATGACTAATATTACCAATGATTGCATGTGTATACAAATGGAATGAACACAGACTTCACAATTCCACAAAAATAACTAAAAGTGATCCCTCACTGTTATATTTCTGACCCTCCAGCCACTACTGACTTCACTTCCAAACAGAGGCTCTAGAGCTCTCTCTGTATGGAGGTGATCAGAAAGCTGGGCTAGGGCACTGCCGCACCTAATACCCACTAGAGATCTCACACAAACCCAGCCCCAATGAGCCCACACACAAACCAAGGTTGAAGAATAATTTAATGTCTGCTTCCTGCCACATGGATTATAGCACATGATGTAGAATCTGCCCTAGCCACCTGCACACCACCATGCACACTTAAGAATCCTCTGCATCTCAGAAACTCCTTGGCGACCCTGGAACTGAATTTCCCTGAATCACTCCAGTCATTGTGACTGGTGATAGTGGAGAGGAAAAAGGATTTTAATCAAAGATGGCCAAAGGAGGATCCCCATAACCTCATCTCTACCAGTTTCTAAACTATTTGTAAAATTTATCACACAAAACTGAATTTGCAATGAAATGTTCAGAACCTCTACAAACCAGATTTTCAGTTTTGAAATTCATCTTCTGCACACCAAAAGCACTGCTTGTGTGTGCACAGTGGGCAGTGAGATTATAAGCAACACAGCTGCCTATGGCCAGAACTGCAGAACCTCCTCCTCCCCAGGAAATCCACACAGAGGCCAAGGCCTTTTGCCCAGGTTACCACATGTACCAAAAGAAACACAGTCTGGTTCACAGTCCATCACAGTCCAATAAGATTGTTTAGTCAACCTATTCTTCCTGGTGGCTGCCACAATCACAATGGCAAGGCTTGTGGTCTCCCTCACAGCTCTCTGATGAACTGCATCAGAGGAGAATTATGGAAAGGACCTGCAAGCTACTCCTCCTGATTCCTAGACTGCCCAGAGGACAGTAGCAGCTCTCCTACTGGAGAAGTAGAGATGAAATGACTCAGACAGCACAGGCCTTCCAGCTCTCCCCTTCCAGCCCACCCTAGGGGCAGACAGAGCCCTAGTATGGTAAGTTTGTATTTTATTAGAATCTTCTACTCTCCCAGGTGGGGAGAGTTCTTGGGACCGCTTCTAGGAAAAAATGGCAAGAATATTTGGCACTGGGCTAGGTCAAGGAAGTAAGCTCAAAAAAAGTACAGCTGAGGAATGTGTTCCTCATATCTTGTCATACCTTGATCATCTTGATAAGACTCTGAATACATCGACCGGGGAACTTTGTTTACTCTCTTTTTCTTACATTTCTACTTTGTTTATGCCTTAGAACTGACCCTACTCTTTGTTTGTATCCAGGCAGTCAAGGTGGGTCAGGGTCTGTTGGCAGATTTCCCAGTCTGATGAGGCATGGAATGATAAGAGGAGGTATACCTGAGGCTCAAGGGAGGTGCCTCTGGAAAAGTACGGATAGTCTGTGTATATTTCAGGAAATTGTTTCTGTTAGCTTGTGGCTTTGCTTTCCAAGGTTCTGTGGGGTATAAAAAGACTATGAAACATAAACTCAAGGCTGGTGGTTGCTGCTGGTGCTGCTGCAGCAGTATTAGCCAGCAGTTCTCCCAAATCTAACTCTTGGCTTTGCATCTTCCTTCTACCTCCTATTTTGTTCCTTGCTCCCCCATCAGAGACTGTTTGACTCATGCTGGGGCGTCCAGTACAAGGACAGAAACTCCACTCAAGGATCTCTTTCTCCTCCGTCCCTGTTTCTCTCCTGTCTGCTGTTAGGGGGTGAAACAGTTGCGGGGGTCACGGAAGGGGGTTAAGGGAGGGGAAAAAGAAGACACCATAAAGTAGCAAAGACCAGCTACACTGATTAAGGCTAAAGAGGAGCCAGACTAGGATGGATTTTGCATTCCACATATGCTGCCACCCTTAAGTCTCTTCTAGGTTCAGGTTCCAGGTTAAGTTTTGAACAACTTAAATACAGACTGGAGACTGTAAGTCTAGCCACTAAGACACATGGGAAATTTGCACAGCAAGCATATTCCAGGATCATTTCTTAAGGACACCAGTGCCCTACCACAGCAGGTTAGTGACAGTGTCCTAAGTGGAAGGTTCCAGATGATGAAAAACATCAGAAAAGGAAAAGTATAAAAGCTGGGGTGGGGAGGTCTTACACAAGCTATGGCTTATGCTAAGTCAGCTTCTTAAGAATACCATCTTGTACACAGTTGACATGAGGGAAAGGGAAGGAGATGGGAGACACCTCTGAAGTCAGCAGAAAGATGAAGAAAGTATGAAGTCTGCAGAAACATCAGACAATGGGACACACTCAGGAGAAGGCTAATCAAACACTGCTGCACAAGTGAAAACTCAATGGTTCTCAAAAACATTTCTGACCAAACGTCTAGTGGCCTTGGAACTGATAACCACAGCCCCATATGGTGGGAAGTTGTGCTCTCAGTATCTGATTCAACCCCTCCCAAAGGCCCTGCCCCAGACCATTCCCAGCTCCCAAGCACATTCCAGGTTTTAGAGAAGGAGCTCTGCAAATGCACCCAAGAGGAGGAGATGTCAGGGAAGAGTCAGACTCGGGGCTGAAATCAAACAATAGAAACAAATAGAACTATATACAGAATCAACAAGACCTGGAGCTGTTTCTTTGAGAAAATCAACTAGATAAACCAGACTCACCAGAGGGCACAGAGACAGTATCCTAATTAATAAAATCAGAAAAATAAAATCAGAAATGTAAAAGGAGGATATAACAGTGAAATATATCTTAAAATAATTATTCTCTTTTAAAAATATTAACAATTGAAAATATTAAAAATGTTCTACAAAACAAAAACAAAAAACGAAGTAAAGGAGCCCTGTTTTCTCTCTATACCCAGGGCCTCAGGGAAAGCTCCCAAGGACTAGGCCCAGGCTGTGAATGGCTCTGCCAAGCTTGTTCCTGGGTTTCAGAAGGAGCTGTGTCCTGCTCCAGACAAGGGGACCTCAGGGAAAGTGTAGCTGGATCAGGCCTACACACAATGCAATGGTTGTGGGTTTTTTGTTTTCTTTTCTTTTCTTTTGTTTTTTTAAGTTTTCAAATGGTTGTCACTAGTGTGGCAGAACTATGCTTTTCTCAAGAAGAAAACTGAACCTTATGGCACAAGAGGCCTTGCTGTTGGTTGTGATCCTGTAATGCCCCATTGAGCTGCTGGTTAGAGGCCTGCTCTTTGATAAGGAGATGGGCCTAGTGTCAGATTATAAATCGTTTGTTTCCTTTGTTATGATTTCTGGACAATGCTGGTGAACAAGCATGTGTATCCTAGCATCCTAACCTCTAACTGCCCTGGCTGGCATAGTACTTATCTGTGAGGTGTGAGGCAGTCCTCCCTCAGCTAAATTCTACTTGGAGTGCCTTACTATTTATTTCCTAAGCTTTACTAAATCCTTTACATCATCAATTCTACTCTTTAACATCACAGCTTGACATTGAATTGCTACCCAGCACAAGAGATGCCTTTTACAACCTCCACAAAATGAACTCCAAATGGATTGTCCACCTTAATCTCAAGTGCTAAGAACAGAACTTGTAGAAAGTCGGACTCTCTGAGTTTGGGATCACGCCAAAGATCTCTCTACACACAAGCCAAATGCTCGGCACAGATGCAGCCCCCACAGTGAAGTTATTCAGACGCTACAGCTGGGTCACGCGAGTGGCTAGGACCTCAGGGGACCTCACAGGTGGCCGCAGATTCCCAAGCAGTTTCGGGAAAGACCCACCCCAGCAGTTTGCGCCGCTCAGACCCCGGTTTCTCCCCATTGTTTTCAGTGACCCTGTACTCACCATGTCGCAACTTCGGAGCTTGACTGAGCACCCTAAACAGCATTCAGTGGCATGACAGAGAGCAGTGAACAGGGGACAAATCAAGTCAGCTCCGCAACTAAGCAAAACAGGCGCCACTGCACCCGGAAAAACCCGCCTTCCTTTTGATTTGCAGTTCCGCCGAGAGACTCTGATTGGCCAACAAGTCTTGAGTGACTGGAGCACCTCCCTTAGGGTTAGAGTGTGCTGAAGGTACGCGGTGTAGAGGTTCTCAGCCCAACAAGCTGCAAGTCCAGACCTGCAGGGATTTCCAATTCTGTAGTATTTGTGTCGATCCTCCAATAGGCTACCGATCTGTCTCCCCGCGCAGCCCCAGGGAGGCCTCACCACTCCCCTGCCATTGCTCTGCCGCTTGCTCCTCCCCTAGGTAGGCAGTGACCCTATGATCGCCAGGGCCTGATGTCAGCCAGAGCTTCCCTCACTCACTAGGTTGTTTGCCTTCTTCCTCCTTGAATCAAGGTAGGGAGCTTGCATAGCCCATTCATTACTCAACCTGCAGGGGATTTATCAATCTGTCCCACAAGCGAAAAGGTGCCCAGAATATTAACAATTAAATTGTGTCATGGGCAAACAATAGTTCTGTTTTCTTGCTGTTGGGATTCAGACCCAGGATCAGAGGCTGATCTGCATATTACTAACACACCAAAGGAGCCATCCACCTGCCTTGAGCAAACTGGGTTTATCTGAAACAGGAACTGGAAATGAATAGGTATTGGGGTGAGAGAAGAATGAAGCCAAGCAAAGGTTCTGATTAAGGCTCAAAGTTTAATAATAAGGTTTGCGTTTATAAAGGGAAAACCTACAAAACCCATCCCCCTCTTCAGCTGCAGTATGTTGTAGAGCAATGTCAGTGCAGGCAGCCAAAACAGCTAAGTTCCCATGAGAACCTGCACCTCAACAAAGACAGATGTCTCTGTCCTGGGTTGTCATGGCGAATGTTCAAGGTCTGCTTAGTCTGCCCAAGGCTGGGAAGGTTAGAGCTGGGCCTCCAGGTTCTCCCAGCACTCCTCAGTCTCCACCTGTTACAGGGCAAGGTTGACAGACCCCACCTTGTACCTTGAACTCCCAGCCCAGCGGCCAGGCTTTCCCTTCCTAGAAGCCCTTTCTACATAATCCAGACATTTTGTACTCTTTGTCTCTCTGTTTCTCTGTCTCGATCTCTCTCCCCTTTCTTCCCTCTCCAGTCTTTCTCCCTCCTTCTCCCTCCACTTCCCCTCCCAATCCCTACTCCCCTGCATTTTTCTCTCCCAGCTAGCCTTGCTGGCTTTTTCTCCCCACCTCTGCTCCTTATTCTCCCACCCCATAACTTCTCTGACCTCCTTGGGACCAGTGAACTCTCTACTTCCTTGGGATCAGTGAATCCTCTAGAGAGCTACCCCTAATAAACCGGAAAATACTCTAATTTCACTTGGGTCGTGTCCTTCAGGCTGGGCTTAGGTAAAGTGCAGCTAGTTTTCAGCTGGTAGGTATGTGAACCCTGGGAGACAAACAGGAACCAGATAACAAACCTGTGGAGCACTGCTGTTAGCCAGCACACCTTCCTCCGTGGGAAGGTGAACACACATTCGCACATAGAACTGTATTAGTGAAGGTTCTCTAGATGAACAGACCTGATAGGAGGAATCTAGGTATGTACAAAGTGGATTTATTGGAATATTTCACAGGCTGTAGTCCAACTAGTCCAACGATGGCTAACTTAGCACGTGTAGGAGTAGGAAACCTAGATGTGAACGTATCCAGACTCCTTCAATAAAATCCCAGTGCTTCCTTTCTTGAAGGAAATCTCTGCCTTGGAATTGACTCCTATTCTCACCTTGCTGACCGGGGAGGGGGGCGGCATCTTTCTCAGTTCTTTCATCTTGTCCTGCATTTAGGCTTTTCCTATAGTCAAACTGACTACATGTGGAATTAACTAAAACTGAAAGATTTTGGGTACTGAGGAGGGTTTTTTTTATTATAGCTTTTTGAACTGTGAAAACACTTCTTTAATTTGGATTTTTTTTTTGAGGTGATAAGACCCCCCTTTACTCTAGGCCACAGCTTCTGGTGGCAGCCTACATAGAGAAAGGACACTGAAGATGGGAGCTGGTTCTCTTTGTCTACTTACCTTACATCTGGCTAACAACTTCCTTCCTTCCTTTTCTCCTGCTTCTTCTTCTTCTTCTTCTTCTTTTTTTTTTTTTTTTTTTTTTGTGTTTGAGACAGGGTTTCTCTGTGTAGCCTTGGCTGTCCTGGAACTCACTCTGTAGACCAGGCTGGCCTCGAACTCAGAAATCCACATGCCTCTGCCTCCCAAGTGCTGGGATTAAAGGCGTGCCACCACTGCCTGCTTGCTTTCTTTCTTCTCTCTCTCTCTCTCTCTCTCTCTCTCTTTCTTTCTTTCTTTCATTCTTTCTTTTCCTGGCATTAAAAATCCAACTTCATTGAAACTCCAGTATATACTGAAGACTGAGACATCCAACCACATTTACTGAACCACACTGGATTCTTCAACTTTCCATTGGTAGACAGCTGCTGTTAGACTGTGAGATATTAAGATAAATTCACTTTCAACATGCATACAGAGATTCATTCTATCAGTTCTGTTCATCAAGCGAATCTTTACTAAAATAGCTGTGTGTGTGCACAGGTTTTTGTTTTTCATCCTTCCCACTGAGAAAGATGTGCCAGCTAACAATAGTGCTCCACAGTGTTTGTCATTTGTTTCCTGCTTTTCTCCCAGCTTGTCTCAGACCTACCAGGGGAAAAGTAGCTGTAGTTTGCCTGAACCCAGCATGAAGGCACAAAACAAAACTCTTGTTTCCTAAAACCCCTCTGTAATTGATAATATTCTGGGCACCCTTCTCCTGTGAGACAGATTAATAACGCCACTACAACTTGAGTACTGGGCTATGCAAGCCATCTACCTTGATTCCCAGAGGAAGAAGTGTCTATTAAGTGCAGGGAGGGGAGCTCAGGCAACCTCTGAAGTCTCCACCTGGTAACACAAGGCCACTGCACACAAAGGGGAGAAGCAGGCAACTAACTGAGCAGTGGAAGCTGGAGTGTTGAGTCCTCCCTGTGGCTGGGTGAGAAGACAGATGGGTGGACAGTTGGAGGGCAGTCACAAGTGCTACTGAAAAGCAAATCTCTGTAGAGAAAGAAAAGGTCTGACTTGGTCAGGAAACACTATGCTGTGTCCCTTCAGCACACTCTAACTCTAAGGGAGGTGTTCAAGACTCACTGGCTAGTCAGGGCCTCCAGGCAGACCTGCCAGGCAGACTAGGTGTGGTGTTCTCCTGGATGCCATGTTGCAGGTTCAGTCCTGTGGCTGAGTAGGCTTGAATGGTACTGTGAGAGATGCCCTGAATGCTGATGTTGGGTGATGGGAAGTGAGTTCAGGCAAGCTCTGAAATTGGGGAGTGGTTAGCACACACTCACTGTCCACAGTCGGGAAGAGCAGCTGGGTAGGCATGGGGAGCTGGTGTGTTGGGTCCTCCCTGGGGCTGGGTGGGAAACTGGTGAGTTGTGGCTGCCTGGGAGGTCTTTTGTGGTTCTAACAATTCTCAGGAACCAGAGGTGGCCTCTGAATAACTTCACTTATTGGGGGCTGAGTCTGTACAAAGCATTTCCATCAGCGGCTCGTGTGTAGAAACATCCTTGACAGGATACCAACCTAGAGAGGCCTAGTTTCTCTAGTGTCTTTTAAAAGTTCTGTGCTTAGCATTTGACATTTAGGTGTAAGATCCATTTGGAGTTAATTTGTGGAGGTTGTAAAAGGCATCTCATGTATTGGGTAGCAATCCAATCTTAAACTCTGATGTGGAAGAGTATAATCAGTGATGGAAAGGATTTACCAATTCTTAGGAGATGGTAAGGTAGAATTTAGATGAGGGAGAACTGCCTCTAGAACATCCCACAGGTAAGTAGTATGCTAACCAAGCCTGTTAGAGATTAAGATACTAGGATACAGATGTTTGTTCACCAGGACTGTTCCTAAATTTGGCTCTAAATCATGATAAAGGATATACCCCTTATTTACAACCAGCTACCAGGCCAATCCTCATATTAAAGAGCAGGCCTCTAACAAGCTGCTCAATGGGACATTACAGGATCACAAGCAACAGTAAGGCTTGGTGAGCCATAAAGGTCTAATTTTCTTGAGAAATGCATAGTTCTGCCACATGGGCAAGATCACACTGGTCTTGAAAGTCTATGAAAAAAAGACAAAACTGTTGTGTTGAGGGCTGGCCTAATCAAGCATACTTTTCTCTGAGGCCCTCATATATGATGAATGATAGCTTTTTCTCAAACCCAGGAACAAGCTTGGCAGAACCAGTAACAATCTGGGGCCCAGGCCTTGGGAGCTTTCCCTAAGGCCCTTGTCAGGAGCCATAATGGGACAAGCTAATAACTAGCAGGCTGATGCTGGCTGCTGGGGATTATTATATAATCTGGGACATGTGCATCCTTATTAATCAAGGCTGTGAGGGACTCATTTTAGGAAAGATGCCTGCTATTAATATGCTTTTCCATTTATTATTAAAGGTATACAACAATTACTAAGTAGTAGCACACCCCTCAGGAGCAGATCTTTGCAGATCCACGAAGATGGACTCTCTCTCTCTTTTTTTTATTTAAGAAAAGTTTTACTAATGTGTTTATATCTTGGCGACATTATTTCAACAAGTTTTAAAGGCAGACAGACTAGAATAGGCTTTAAAGGAACAAATGAGGGTTATACAATTAAATTATTACACAGATCTAAGGGGTTTACTGAGTAACTACAAGGCCCAGAAAACAAATTAAATCTGAAAGATTAGATCCAGTATTAGCACCTACAGTATCTCCAAGTTCAACAGCTTCATTCATTCCTTATGTTTCCTAACTTCTCCCAAACACAGTGCTCTCAAATTCCTAAAAGAAAGAACATAAGAAATTCCAATACTAAGAGAGTATAGAGATAAAGAAGAGCTGGAAAAATTAACTTTAACTTGCAAGTTACACGGAAGCCAAAACTTACTGAGTCAATCAAAAGATTTCTGTGCCCTGAATACTGTATGTGAGGTTATAAATCAGAGTTTATAAGTAGGTTACAAATTAGCAACATACTGCATTATTTCTACCAATTTTTTCTCCTAAGTTATACTTGTAACAAAACTAGAGTTAGGTGCTTAGGACACTTGCTTCCTCCACACCCGGGCAGAGCTGGGGCAGGCGGAGCTGTTTACTTATCTGTGGAATGAACAAGCAACACGCACAACATCTCCCCAACATCAAGAGGTAACGCACATTAACAGAAATGCTTTCAAAGAAACAACCGGAATTGCATTAAATACTGCCTTAATAATAACTGCAACACTAAAACAAGTAACATATATTATTCTCTCAAGGAGCATCTGAAGTTGAACAGCAGAAATCAATCTGAAGATCAAGTCAAGGCTAGTAGCTTGGGGACTCGGGCGGCGGATCAACCGGACCACAGACACACACACCCTCAAAGCCTGTTACTAATCTGGGGGAGGGACTGAGCTAAGACATGACTTGTGGGATCATAAAACCACCTAGGAAACTGACCCAAGGGACAAGGAGAACCAGTGACACTGGTATCGGGTAAGAAAACGACTCTATCTTGGGCTGGCCAACTGCCTGTGTTTTAAATGGCTTTGAATTTATAAAGAGAATTGCTTCCTTTATTTTCTTGGAAACAAATCAAAAGATCACAGAGTCCTACACAATTGGGAGACAAAGTGGATGCTGAGTGACGAGCGGTCACTCCAGGTGTGGCACCGTGGCTCTGGCAGCAGAGACAAGAGAATAACGCTCTGGAGAGGAGGTAGGGACACTCTGCCATCGGCCAGTGGATAGACGAAGGTTCCAGCTGGAGGCAGGACCTGTAACTCTGTGTTTTATCTTCCACTGCTCACACCTCTGTCTTCATAGATGGTGATTTCAATAACTCGAAGTCCTCTCTCAATGGGGTCTGTTAGGAGGAGGCCTTGGGGAGCATATATCTTCGCATTCTGTTCTTGAATGTATTTGGAGACTTTCTTCAAGACCTTCTCATAATGAGTTTCCATGCATAAGAAGATAGTGTATGCTGTTAAACAAGCCAAACAGCCTTCAAGATATGACTGGCCCCCAAGTTTCTCTGCTTCTGCATAAAGGTTATTTAGAGTTCGAACTGTTTCTTCAAACTGCTGTCTGTCAATCCTGTTCTCCAGCTCCGCGGGGAACTTGGTCTGGAACTGGCAGCGTGTGCCACTGCTGTAGTCTTAATGAACACCTTCCTGGACACAGGCGCCTGCTGCGGCCTCATGGTGAGGACAGAACCCGCACCTCTGCGAGTTCGGGCAAGACACGGGGTCAGATGGCCTGCCTAGAGCCGGCTCTCAGGCCCGGCCCTCCAGCCCTTAGGAGCCACCCACCGCCCAAAGACGCCCCAGGCATCCCCCCTCGCTGATCCCCTTCACTCATGGCTGTCACAGAGGGCCTCCAAGATACCCAAGCCCAGGACACGCGCCCTCCCACATCCTGGTTGGGCCAGATGTACTCTCTTGTAGTGATGTTATACAGACAACTAGATGACTTAAGTCTTAATGATGATCCCATAAGAAGTCCTAAAATTATGTCTCTCAAGTGTCACCAGTTTATTGCTCTTAGATGGTAACCAGACATTCTCCTACTCAGAGTACATTCCAAGAGGTTGTAATATAATTAACAAAAGGTCATAAAAAGAGAACTAATGATTTATTATAGGTGCTAGGACAGAAGATAAAGTATTGACTGGGTTTATCTATACAGAACTTCACTTATAACTTAGTCATGGTTTTAAACCTTCAGTGAACCTGTGGAGCTGAGACAGGTGATGGATGTTTAGCCAGATAATCACTCCTAATGGATATGCAGGGAAACATTCTCTGTTGTAAACTTCTATTTCAGTTTATGATTTGATTTTCTGTGTGAACTTTTGATGAACTTTGTAACATGTGATCATGTATTCTGAAAGATGGATAAATACTGAGGACAGAGAGATGAGAAAAGAAAAAGGAGAATTTTTTGCCTTTCCGCACTTAGACTAGAATTTTTTGCCTATCCCCAATTAGAGAATTTTTCACTTTCCCCACTTAGGATCTTTTTGATTTTCCTCTTAGATAACTTTCATAGGAAACTTTTTTTTTAAAAGATTTATTTATTTATTTATTATATGTAAGTACATTGTAGCTGTCTTCAGACACTTCAGAAGAGGGGGTCAGATCTTGTTACGGATGGTTGTGAGCCACCATGTGGTTGCTGGGATTTGAACTCTGGACCTTCGGAAGAGCAGTCGGGTGCTCTAACCCACTGAGCCATCTCACCAGCCCCATAGGAAACTTTTTACAACTTAGTAATGAATGTTATAATAGCTTTTCTAAGTGTCCCTCCCTTTTTCTTTGAGATTTTGGAATAGCAGGCTGAAAGTTAGAGCCCAGCAGTTCCTGCTGACATAGAGCAAAGTCCACATTGCTTAATCCTCCCCTGTTAGGCTACCTCAGCCAGCAGTCTTTTACCCTCAGAAAGAGCAAGAAAGATTTTAGGACTTTTTAGACATCATCAGTAGCATTTCAGTACAGTTAGACAGCTGGAAAGCCCCAAAACCCTCAGTCTTTAAAGCCATTACCAGACTCCTATTCTGTAACTCCACTACTACCCCACCCCAGGCTAGTAGGCTCCTGGCAGACCCTGATGTACTGAGAAACAAATGGAGCTCCTTCTTTAAAGCCAGGAATATGCTTATGAGAGCTGGTAATGGTCTGGGGTCAGGGACATTGGAGAGGGGTGGCTTCGGATTTTGAGAATACAGTTCTTCCCACAACATGGGGCTGTGGTTTTCAGTCCTAAATCCATTGTAGACTTAGTCAGTAATGTTTTTAAGATGCTGTCTTAGTCAGGGTTTCTATTCCTGCACAATCATCATGACCAAGAAGCAAGTTGGGGAAGAAAGGGTTTATTCAGCTTACACTTCCATACTGCTGTTCATCACCAAGGAAGTCAGGACTGGAACTCAAGCAGATCAGGAAGCAGGAGCTGATGCAGAGGCCATGGAGGGATGTTCTTTACTGGCTTGCTTCCCCTGGCTTGCTCAGCCTGCTGTCTTATAGAACCAAGACTACCAGCCCAGAGATGATCCCACCCACAAGGGGCCTTTCCCCCTTGATCACTAATTGAGAAATTGCCTTACAGCTGGATCTCATGGAGGCATTTCCTCAACTGAAGCCCCTTTCTCTGTGATAACTCCAGCTGTGTCAAGTTGACACAAAACTAGCCAGTACAATTGACCCCTTGTCAACTTGACACACAAACACATCACTAGTAAGCCTCAACCCTTACATTCTTATTCATCCCCAGGGTCTAAATAACTTTAAACATCCCACACTCTTAACATATTCTTCAATTTTCAATCTCTTTAAAATATCCATCTCTTTTAAAATCCAAAGTCTTTTTACAATTAAAAGTCTCTTAACTGTGGGCTCCACTAAAATATTTTCTTCCTTCAAGAGGGAAAATATCAGGGCACAGTCACAATCAAAAGCAAAAATCCATCTCCAACCGTCCAATGTCTGGGATCCAATTCATGATCTTCTGGGCTCCTCCAAGGGCTTGGGTCACTTCTCCAGCCATGCCTTTTGTAGCACACATGTCGTCCTCTAGGCTCCAGATGCCTGTACTCCACTGCTGCTGCTCTTGGTGGTCATCTCATGGCACTGGCATCTCCAAAACACTGCATGATCCTTTCAGTCCTGGGCCGTCAATTGCAACTGAGGCTGCACCTTCACCAATGGCCTTCCATGGCCTCTCAGGGTGCCAAGCCTCAGCTGCTCTGGATGACCCCTTTATGCCTTCAAAACCAGTACCACCTGGGAGACTCTTACACATTACCAAATCCAGCCCCAGCACAAGGTCCAACCTTGGCTATCTCTGGAAGACAGCCTCTGTGCTTTCAGAAAACACTTCCCAGATGATGTCACCTCAATGATGCTGGTCTCTTCTTAATCACCCCTAATTTCTTAGCTCCAGCTAACCAGCATCAATAGTCCCAGTAATGCAAAGTTTTTGCTTTAGTAGTTCTGCTATCTGGTTAATCACAGCTGATTCTTCAGCCCCAGCTAACCATAACCACAGGTTCTTCACAATCAAAATTGCAATGGCCCTGAAAAGTCTTTTATTTTCCCTCTGAAATTTCACAAGCCTGGCCTCCATCTTCTGCACTGTTTTCAACATTATCTTCCCAGTTCCTACACAATATCTGACAGAGCTGTTAACACCGAATGAATCTTCAAGCCCAAAATTCCAAAGTCTTTCCACAGTCCTCCCCAAAACATGGCCAGGTTATCCCAGGAATACCCCACTCTGCTGGTACCAATTTGTTTTAATAAGGGTTTATATTCCTGCACAAACATCATGACCAAGAAGCAAGATGGGGAAGAAAGGGTTTATTTGGCTTACACTTCCATATTGCTGTTCATCACCAAAGGAAGTCAGGACTGGAACTCAAGCAGGTCAGAAAGCAGGAGCTGTTGCAGAGGCCATGGAGGGGTGTTCATTACTTGCTTGCTCAGCCTACTCTCTTATGGAACCCAAGACTACCAGCCCAGAGATGGTCCCACCCACATGGGGCCTTTCCCCCTTGATCACTAATTGAGAAAATGCCTTACAGTTGGATCTCATGGAGGCATTTCCTCAACTGAAGCTCCTTTCTCTGTGATAACTCCAGCTGTGTCAAGTTGACACAAAACTAGCCAGTACAGATGCCCTGAGTATTGCCTCCTGAGTTTGTCCCATTGTGTGAGAGTTTCTGATGACTTCATAGAAGTTTCCCATTTCTTTCTGTTTTCCACTGTAAGTAGTATACAAGGTTCTATTGTTAGGAAGCTTACTTGGTATAAGACAACTTCTGCAAGGCCTCCCCACCCCAGCTTCTATACTTTCTACCTTCTACTTTTCCTGTCTTTTTCATCCTCTAGGACTTTGTACTTAGGGACCTGTCACTGATGTTGATTCATATCAGTATTATAAAAGCCCCATCACTGTACAAGCCCCCAATAGTTTTCCTTCCTCCTTCCCATCTCCGGCTAGGTCAATTACTCCTTAACCTTATTTTGCACTATAAAGCTCAATTTCGGCAAGCCAAAAATACATGTCTAGCCAGAAATACCCTGTGAACATGAGCACATACCCAGCTGGTAGCAGGTTATTCAGTTTTGCAAGGTGACACAAATTAAACTTTTGTGGGTATAAGTTCATTCATCAACTAGCACCCCTCTGTCAGAATACTTGATTAATTGCACATACAGATGTGTTCGTTGTACCAAGCAACCTTTCCTGATAAGCACCTACCAATTTGATACCATCTCTCCAAGAACCATTTTAAGTCTGTATTGATCAGACACAGCTTCCCTATTTTAAGTCTCTGTTTATCAGACATAGCTTCCTCAGAACAGTTATGCAAGCAGGACCCATAGGTTTACTCAGTGTGACTGTAGCTGTTTCTCTAGGGATATGATTACGTGTCCCAAAATACTCAGGAATAATGGTCACATCTGGAGGATCGACATAGGCAAAGAGAGGCAAAGAGATTTTTGCTCCTTGAAAGAGTATTGAGAAAACTCACAGAATCATTCATAGAGCTTTCAGCCTACATGATTGCAGCCTTTCCCATGATCAACAAGGTGAAAGTAAACATTGCTATGAGTATTAACATAAGCATAGCAAAAGCAAGGAGAGCTTGTAGCACATGTGATCTAGATAATAAGCATAGAAGCCACCAAATTCACCCCAGGTCTTTGCCAAGTGGGAAGGGATTTTCATGGGCCTTGCCACAGGAGAGTCCTATCAGTGAAGCGTTCATATGCTCTTCCCTACAGGGCCACTGCCAGAAAAGGCTTTATCACACTGCTTATATTTCACAGCGTTTCTTTCCAGTATGTGTTCTTTTATGTATATGTAGAGAACTGTGATATACAAATTTTAGGAACAAGCAAAATAAACATGTTCTAAGTACTCCCTTTTTTATTATTGGACTCCATTTAATCATAGAATGAAACTACGTTCAAGTTCCTAAGCTATAGGGGAGCTGGAGACTTCCCAATAGCTGAATAGCTTCTGTTACTCATCTTTTCTTTCACAAAATATAATCACTATTCTTAACCACACACACACAAACAAACAAATGGATATGATTGGTTAGACTGTAACACCTATATTCTGTATCCATTAATAGCCGCCAATCACATAAAGAAAGCCCCTATCCCTAAGTGCTGATGGGTGGGAAATGTATCGGTAACTTGGAACACGTTTGTGGTTTTCAAGATTAAAAGCTTTGTTACATGGGTTGCAGTTCAGCTCCTGACTATATTCTACAGTCCTGATTGATCAGTAGTGGCTTGTTTATAATAAATTCTTGTCATCTTCATTGACCTGGTGTTGGAGTTGTACTGGACTTAAGTGGACACATAACACAAAGGCTTTATCCCGTTGCTTATATGCATAGAATCTCTCCAGTATGAATACTTTCATGATGAAGAAGACTATAAAATGTGCAGACTTCACCATATTAAACAAGTTCGTGGCGTATGTATGCATTCTTTCTGCCTTTGAAGATGACTTTGATGTGCAAAGGCTTTACCACTTTGATTACATTCATAGGGTTTCTCTCCAGTATGTGGTTGGGTTTTTTTTTGTAAAGATTTATTTATTTTATGCATATAAGTACACCAACATTGATCTCTTCAGACACACCAGAAGAGTACACCAGACCCCACTACAGATAGCTGTGAGCCACGATGTGGTTGCTGGGACTGGAATTCAGGACCTCTGGAAGAGCAGTCAGTGCTCTTAGACGCTGAGCCATCTCTCCAGCCCAGTATGTGTCCTTTTATGTAATTGGTGATGACTGTAACATGCAAAGGCTTCACCACATTGACTACATTTATAAGGCTTCTCTCCAGTATGAATTCTTTCATTCCTCTGAGGATGACTGTGATATGCAAAGGCTTAACAACATAGAGTATATTCAGAGATTTTTCTCTCCAGTATGATTTTTCCTGCCTGCAAAGATAATTGGCACATGTGAAAGCTTTGCCACATTCATTACACTGATGAATCTTTTTCTCTGTATGAATTAATTTTACAATTAGGTTTAATGGTGAAGAGGAATCACATCTTAATGTTTCATCACTTTGTTTACATTCATGGTTTCCCCTAAATTTTGGGTTGTTTTGTGTCTTTGAAGATATCTGTGATAGTAAAAGAATTTATTACATGGCTCGCATTTTTGAAATTTTATTTTATTTTTAATTCATTTTTTACACTCTATATTCCATTCCCTGCCCCCTCATCCACCCTCTGACTGCTCCACATCCCACACCTCCTCCACACCCCACCCCATCTCCACATGAATACCCACATCCCCCACCCCACCTGACCTATAAACTCCCTGGGGCCTTAGGTCTCTTGAGGGTTAGGTGCAGCATCTCTGAATGAACACACACCTGGAAGTCCTCTACTGTATGTGTGTTCGGGACCTCATATCAGCTGGTGTGTGTTGTCTGGTGGTTCAGTGTTTGAAAGATCTCAGGGGTCCAGATTAATTAAAAATGCTGGTTCTCCTACAGGATTGCCCTTCTCCTCATCTTCTTTCAGCCTTCCCTAATTCAACAACAGGGGTCAGCTGCTTCTGACCATTGGTTGGGTGCAAATATCTGCATCTGACTCTTTCAGCTGCTTGTTGGGTCTTTCAGAGGACAGTTATGATAGGTCCCTTTTCATGAGCATTCCATAGTCTCAGTAATAGTGTCAGGCCTTGGGACCTCCCCTTGAGCTGGATCCCACTTTGGGCCTGTCGCTTAACCTTCTTTTCCTCAGGCTGATGCCTTTGATCTCAGCACTCATGAGGCAGCAGCAGGTGTCCCTCAGCAACATGGATTCGAGAATTGTCTGCTCAATGAATTCCAGGACAGTCAGTACATACATTAAAACCTGACTCAGCAGTCATGGATTGGTGTACTGCACCCCACCCCACAATACCACCTGCCTCCTAAGAGGTCTACTCTGACCTGAGACACACACATGGCACATACTCTCACCCCCATCTGCTGGAACCCTAACAAGCCCACTAGTCATGGGCTCTGCCCTGCCCTATGGGAGCTCCATCCTCCTTCTGGTCTGCACCTACACCTGCAGTGATGATTGGTGCACTGCACTTAACCCCACCCTATGGCTCTGCCTGCCTCCCAGAAGGCCTACTCAGACCCTGGACACATGGCTCTACCTACATCCCAGAAGGCCTGCTCCAACTCAGATAACCAGGCCAGCCAACACCACTGAAAACCAGATGGCTAAAGCAAGCACAAGAACATAATCAATACAAGCCAATGTATTATGGCACTATCAGAACCCAGCTCTCCTACTACAGCAAGCCCCGGATATCCTAACACCTTAAGAGCAAGACTATGACCTTAAACCCCATCTCATGAAGATAATAGAGGCCTTGAAAGAAAATAAATGATTCCCTTAAAGTAATACAGGAAAATATAATTAAACAGGTAGAAGAATTTAAAAAGGAAACAAATCCATTAAAGAACGGCAAGAAAATACAATCAAACAGGAGAAGGATATGAATAAAATGGTTCAAGTCCTAAAAATTAAAATAGAAGCAATAAAGAAAATGCAAACAGAAGCAACCATGGAGATAGAAAACCTAGGGAAGAGTCCAGGAATGACAGATGCAAGCATCACCAATAGAATATAAGAGATGGAAGAGGGACTCTCGTGCATACAAGATACCATAGAAGAAATGGATGCATTGGTTAAATAAAATGTCAAATGTAAAACATTCCTAACTCAAAACACTTAGGAAATTTGGGACACTATGAAAAGATCAAACCTAAGAATAATAAGAATAGAAGAGGGTGAGGATGCCCAGGACAGAAGGCCAGAAAACATCTTCAACAAAATCATAGAAGAAAACTTCCCCAACCTAAAGAGATGCTTAACCTAAAAAGAAGCTTAGAGAACACCAAAGAGATTAGACTAGGAAAGAAAGTCCTTCCTCCGCATAATAATCAAAACACTTAATGTACAGAGCAAAGAAAGAATATTAAGAGCTGGGCTGGAGAGATGGCTCAGCAGTGAAGGGCACTGAATGATCTTCCGAAGGTCCTGAGTTCAAATCCCAGCAACCACATGGTGTCTCACAACCATCTGTAATGAGTTCTGATGCCCTCTTCTGGTGCATCTGAAGACAGCCACAGTGTAGATATTATAATAAATAAATCTTTTTAAAAAAAGAATATTAAAAGTTGCAAGGGGGAAAAAAACAGGCGGGTGCAGTGGCACACGCCTTTAATCCCAGCACTTGGGAGGCAGAGACAGGCGAACTTCTGAGTTCGAGGCCAGCCTGGTCTATAAAGTGAGTTCCAGTTCAGCCAGGGCTACACAGAGAAACCCTGTCTCAAAACAAACAAACAAACAAAAAAACAACAACAACAACAAAAAAAAAAAACCACCAACAACAACAAAACCTGCAAGGGAAAAAAAGCTAAAGGCAGACCTAACAGAATTACACCTGACTTCTCAAAAAAGACTCTAAAAGCCAGGAGATCCTACACAGATGTCTTCCAGACCCTGAGAGACTACACATGCCAGCCCAGGCTTATACAACCAGCAAAACCAAACACAAGAAATTAATCATTTCACAGCAAAACTAAAAGAAGAGAATGACAGACAAACACACATACCACCTCTAATATCAAAATAATGGGAACTAACAAACATTTGTTATTAATTTCTCAGCATTAATGTACTCAATTCCTCAATTAAAAAAAAAAAACCACAGGCTAACAGACTGGATACCTAAACAGGATCTATCATTCTGCTACATGCAACAAATATACCTCAGCAACAAAGTTAGACACTACCTCAGTATAAACGGCTGGAAAAAGGTTTTCTGCACAAACAAACCCAAAAAACAAGCCGGAGTACCTATTCTAATATCTAACAAAATAGACTTTCAACCAAAAGTTATCAAAAGAAACGGGAAGGACACTTCATACTCATGAAAGTAAAAATCCACCATGATGATATCTCCATTCTGAATATCTATGCCACAAAATGCAAGGGAACCCACATTCATAAGAGAAACATTACTAAAACTCAAATCATACATTAAACCAACACAATAATAGGGGAGGACATCGACATCCCACTCTCACCAGTGGACAGGCCATCAAAACAGAAACTTAACAGAGAAAGAACTGTTATAAACCACATGGATTTAACAGCTATCTACAGAATCCTTAATCCAAAAACCAATAAATGTGCCTTCTTCTCAGCACCTCACAGAACCCTCTCTAAAACTGACCATATAATCAAAACTCAACATATACAAGAAGATTGAAAGAACCACATGCACTCGATCAGATCACCATCAATTAAGGCTAGATTTCCACAATAAGAGAAACAACAGAAAGCCCACATAGTCATAGAAAATGAATAACTCAGTACTCAATGGTTACTTGATCAGGAAAGAAATAAAGAAAGAAATTAAAGACTTTCTAGAATTCAATGAAAATGAAGGCACAACATACCAAAACTTATTTGACATACTGAAAGCAGTGATGAAAGGAAAAATTCATACCACAAAGACCCTTCATGAGGAAATTGGAGAGATCTCATACTAGCAACTTAACAGCACACCTGAACAAAAAGAAGCAAACAAACCAAAGAGGAGTAGACAGCAGGAAAGAATCAAACTCAGGCTGAAAGTCAATTAGAAACAAAAAAATCAATACAAAGAATCTGCAAAATCAAGAGCTGGTTCCTTGAGAACAATCAACAAGATGGACAAACCCTTAGCTAAACTAAATAAAAGGCACAGAGACAGCATCCAAATCAATGAAGTCAGAAATGAAAAGGAAGCATCACAACAGAAATTGAAGAAATTAAAAACCATTAGGTCATACTTCAAAAGCCAGTACTCCACAAAACTGGAAAATATACATGAAATGGATGACTTTCTAGACAGATACCACAGAACAAAATTAAGTATCAAGATCAGGCAAGATCAGGTGAACAATATAAAAAGTCCCATAACCCCAGCTTGTTTCTTGGGACCATTTGCTTACAAAAAATTTTTCCAGCCTTTTACTCTGGGGTAGCATCTGTCTTTGAAACTGAGGTGGGTTTCCTGTATGCAGCAAAATGTTGGGTCCTGTTTATGTAACCAGTCTATTAGTCAATGTCTTTTTACTGGGAAATTGAGTCTATTTATATTAAAAGATATTAAGGAAAATAAGGTGATTGTTGTTTCTTGTTATTTTTGTTGTTAGAGGTGGAATTATGTTTATGTGGCTATCTTCTTTTTGGTTTGTTAAAAGAAGATTATTTTCTTGCTATTTCAAGATACAATTCACAGACCAAATGAAGCTCAAGAAGAAAGAAGACCACAATGTGGATACTTCGGTCCTTCTTAGAAGGGGGATTAAAATACCCATGGGAGGAGATACAGAGACAATGTTTGGAGGAGAAACTGAAGGAATGGCCAGCCAGTGACTGACTCACCTGGGGATCCATCCCATATACAGTTACCAAACCCAGACAATATTGTGGATGCCAGTAAGTGCTTGCTTACAGGAGCCTGATATAGCTGTTTCCTGAGAGGCTCTGCCAGTGCCTGACAAATACATAAGTGGGTGCTCATAGCCATCCACTGGAGAGAGCACAGGTTCCCAATGAAGGAGATATGGAAAGTACCCAGGGAGCTGAAGGGGTTTGCAGCCCCATAGGAGGAACAACAATATGAACCAACCAGTACTCCCAGAGCTCCCAGGGACTAAACCACGAACCATGGCTTGTGGGACATCAATGAGAGGAGAGGCCCTTGGTCTTGTGAAGGCTCTATGCCCCAGTGTAGGGGAATGCCAGGGCAGGGAAGCAGGAGTGGGTGGGATGGTGAGTAAGAAAAGGGTGGCTGTGATAAGGGGTTCAGAGGCGAAATGAGGAGAGGGGATAAAATTTGAACTGTAAATTAAAAAAAAAAAAACCTAAGAAAAGAAAAAAGAAAAAAGTCCCATCACCCCTAAGGAAATAGAAGCAGTCATTAAACCCTCCCAAACAAAATTGAGCTAATACCAATACTCCTCAAACTATTCCACAAAATAGAAATAGAAGAAGCTTTGCCAAAAAGTCCTTAGTTTCTTTCTTTATTCCTTCCTTGACCAAGGTATCATTGAGAAGAGTGTTTTTCAGTTTCCATGTGAATGTTGGCTTTGTATTATTTATTTTGTTATTGAAGATCAGCCTTAGTCCATGGTGATCTGATAGGATGCATGGGACAATTTCAATATTTCTGTATATGTTGAGGCTTGTTTTGTGACCAATTATGTGGTCAATTTTGGAGAAGGTACCATGAGGTGCTGAGAAGAAGGTATATCCTTTTGTTTTAGGATAAAATGTTCTGTAGATATCTGTCAGATCCATTTGTTTCATAACTTCTGTTAGTTTCACTGTGTCCCTGTTAAGTTTCTGTTTCCATGATCTGTCCATTGGTTAAAGCGGTGTGTTGAAGTCTCCCACTATTATTGTGTGAGGTGCAATGTGTGCTTTGAGCTTTACTAAAGTTTCTTTAATGAATGTGGCTGCCCTTGTATTTAGAGCATAAATATTCAGAATTGAGAGTTCCTCTTGGAGGATTTTACCTTTGATGAGTACGAAGTGCTCCTCCTCTTTTTTTTTTTTTTTTTTTTTTTTTTTTTTTGATGACTTTGGGTTGGAAGTCGATTTTATTAGATATTAGAATGGCTACTCCAGCTTGTTTCTTCATACCATTTGCTTGGAATATTGTTTTCCACCCTTTCATTCTGAGGTAGTGTCTATTTTTCTCTGAGATGAGTTTCCTGTAAGCAGCAAAATGTTGGGTCTTGTTTGTGTAGCCAGTTTGCTAGTCTATGTCTTTTTATTGGGGACTTCAGTCCATTGATATTAAGAGATATTAAGGAAAAGTAATTGTTGCTTCCTGTTAACTTTTGTTGTTAAGTTGGCATTCTGTTCTTGTGGCTGTCTTCTTTTAGGTTTGTTGAGGGATTACCTTCTTGCTTTTTCTACGGCATGGTTTCTGTCCTTGCATTGGTTTTTTTCTGTTATTATCCTTTGAAGGGCTGGATTCGTGGAAAGATAATGTGTGAATTTGGTTTTGTTGTGGAATACTTTGGTTTCTCCATCTATGGTAATTGAGAGTTTGGCTGGGTATAGTAGCATGGACTGGCATTTGTGTTCTCTTAGTGTCTTTATAACATCTGTCCAGGATCTGAAGAGTAGAAGGCAGGAAATAACCAAAATCAGGGGCGAAATCAGCCAAGTGGAAACAAGAAGAACTATTCAAAGAATCAACCAAATGACGAGCTGGTCCTTTGAGAAAATCAACAAGATAGATAAACCCTTAGCCAGACTCACTAGAGGGCACAGGGACAGCATCCTAATTAACAAAATCAGAAATGAAAATGGAAACATAACAACAGATCCTGAAGAAATCCAAAACACCATCAGATCCTTCTACAAAAGGCTATACTCAACAAAACTGGAGAACCTGGATGAAATGAAAAGTTTCTAGACAGATACCAGTTACCAAAGTTAAATCAGGATCAGGTAAATGATCTAAACAGTCCTATATCCCCTAAAGAATTAAAAGTAGTCATTAATAGTCTCCCAACCAAAGAAAGCCCAGGACCAGATGGGTTTAGTGCAGAGTTCTATCACACCTTCAAAGAAGATCTAATTGAAGTTCTTCACAAATTATTCCACAAAATAGAAGCAGAATGTACTCTATACAATTCATTCTATTAAGCCACAATTACTCTGATACCTAAACCACAAAAAAAAACCAACAAAGATAGAGAACTTCAGACCAATATCCCTTATGAATATCGATGCAAAAATCCTCAATAAAGTTCTCGCTAACCAAATCAAAGAACACCCCAAAACAATCATCCATCATGACCAAGTAGGTTTCATCTCAGGGATGCAGAGATGGTTCAATATACGGAAATCCATCAACGTAATCCAGTATATAAACAAGATCAAAGACAAAAACCACATGATCATCTCATTAGATGCTGAGAAAGCATTTGACAAAATCCAACATCCATTCATGATAAAAGTCTTTTAAAGATCAGGAATTCAAGGCCCATACCTAAACATGATAAAAGCAATCTACAGCAAACCAATAGCCAACATCAAAGTAAATGGTGAGAAGCTGGAAGCAATCCCACTAAAATCAGGGACTAGACAAGGCTGTCCACTCTCGCCCTACCTATTCAACATTGTACTTGAAGTCCTAGCCAGAGCAATTAGACAACAAAAGGAGATCAAGGGGATACAAATTGGAAAGGAAGAAGTCAAAATATCACTTTTTGCAGATGATATGATAGTATATATAAGTGACCCTAAAAATTCCACCAGAGAACTCCTAAGCCTGATAAACAGCTTCAATGAAGTAGCTGGATATAAAATTAACTCAAACAAGTCAATGGCCTTTCTCTACACAAAGGATAAACAGGCTGAGAAAGAAATTAGGGAAACAACACCCTTCTCAATAGTCACAAATAATATAAAGTATCTTGGTGTGACTCTAACTAAGGAAGTAAAAGATTTATATGATAACTTCAAGTCTCTGAAGAAAGAAATTAAAGATCTCAGAAGATGGAAAGATCTCCCATGCTCATGGATTGGCAGGATCAATATAGTAAAAATGGCTATCTTGCCAAAAGCAATCTACAGATTCAATGCAATCCCCATCAAAATTCCAACTCAATTCTTCAACGAATTAGAAAGGGCAATTGGAAGATTAATCTGGAATAACAAAAAACCTAGGATAGCAAAAACTCTTCTCAAGGATAAAAGAATCTCTGGTGGAATCACCATGCCTGACCTAAAGCTGTACAACAGAGCAATTGTGACAAAAACTGCATGGTACTGGTATAGTGACAAACAAATAGACCAATGGAACAGAATTGAAGACCCAGAGATGAACCCACACACCTATGCTCACTTGATCTTTGACAAGGGAGCTAAAACCATCCAGTGGAAAAAAGACAGCATTTTCAACAAATGGTGCTGGCACAACTGGCGGTTATCATGTAGAAGAATGCGAATTGATCCATTCCTATCTCCTTGTACTAAGGTCAAATCTAAGTGGATTAAGGAACTCCACATAAAACCAGAGACAATGAAGCTTATGGAGGAGAAAGTAGGGAAAAGCCTCGAAGATATGGGTACAGGGGAAAAATTCCTGAATAGAACAGCAATGGCTTGTGCTGTAAGATCGAGAATCGATAAATGGGATCTCATGAAGTTGCAAAGTTTCTGCAAGGCAAAAGACACCATCAATAAGACAAAAAGACCACCAACAGATTGGGAAAGGATCTTTACCTATCCCAAATCGGATAGGGGACTAATATCCAATATATATAAAGAACTCAAGAAGGTGGACTCCAGAAAATCAAATAACCCCATTAAAAAATGGGGCTCAGAGTTGAACAAGGAATTCTCACCTGAGGAATACCGAATGGCAGAGAAGCACCTGAAAAAATGTTCAACATCCTTAATCATCAGGGAAATGCAAATCAAAACAACCCTGAGATTCCACCTCACACCAGTCAGAATGGCTAAGATCAAAAATTCAGGTGACAGCAGAGGCTGGCGAGGATGTGGAGAAAGAGGAACACTCCTCCATTGTTGGTGGGATTGCAAGCTTGTACAACCACTCTGGAAATCAGTCTGGCGGTTCCTCAGAAAATTGGACATAGTACTACCGGAGAATCCTGCAATACCTCTCCTGGGCATATATCCAAAAGATGTTCCAACCGGTAAGAAGGACACATGCTCCACTATGTTCATAGCAGCCTTATTTATAATAGCCAGAGCTGGAAAGAACCCAGATGCCTCTCAACAGAGGAATGGATACAGAAAATGTGGTACACAATGGAGTACTACTCAGCTATTAAAAAGAATGAATTTATGAAATTCCTAGGCAAATGGATGGACCTGGAGGGCATCATCCTATGTGAGGTAACCCAATCACAGAGGAACTCACACAATATGTACTCACTGATAAGTGGGTATTAGCCCAGAAACTTAGGATGCCCAAGATATAAGATACAATTTGCTAAACGCATGAAACTCAAGAAGAACGAAAACCAAAGTGTGGAAACTTTGCCCCTTCTTAGAAAGGGGAACAAAACTCACAAGGAAGGAGTTACAGAGACAAAATTTGGAGCTGTGACGAAAGGATGGACCATCTAGTGATTGCCATATCCAGGGATCCATCCCATAGTCAGCATCCTAACGCTGACACCATTGCATACACTAGCAAGATTTTGCTGAAAGGACCCAGATACAGCTGTCCCTTGTGAGATTGTGCCGGGGCCTAGCAAACACAGAAGTGGCTGCTCACAGTCAGCTATTGGATGGATCACAGGGTCCCCAATGGAGGAGCTAGAGAAAGTACCTAAGGAGCTAAAGGGAACTCCAACCCTATAGGTGTAACAACAATATGAACTAACCAGTACCCCAGAGCTCTTGTCTCTAGCTGCATATATAGCAAAAGATGGCCTAGTCGGCCATCACTGGAAAGAGAGGCCCATTGAACTTGCAAACTTTATATGCCCCAATACAGGGGAACTCCAGGGCCAAAATGGGGGAGGGGGGGGGGTAGGGGAGTGGGGAAGTGGGTATGGGGGACTTTTGGAATAGCATTGGAAATGTAAATGAGGAAAATACCTAATAAAAAAGTAATTAAAAAAAAGAAGAAACTTTGCCAAATGAATTCTTTAAAACCACAGTGACTCTAATATCTAAACCTCACAGGGACTCAAGAGAGGAAGAGCATTTCAGATCAATTTTGCTTATGAACATTAACGCAAAAATACTCGATAAAATTCTCACGAGAGAAATCTAGGAACACATTGAACACATCATTCACCATGCTCAAGTAGGCTTCATCCCAGGGATGCAGGGATGGTTCAATATATGAAAACCCATCAACATAATCCACCCTATAAACAACCTGAAAAGGAAAAAAAAACCCCACATGATCACTTCATTAGATGCTGAAAAATCATTTGACAAAATCCAACACCCCTTCATGTTAAAAGACTTGGAGGGATGTGGGATGCAAGGCACACACCTAAACATAATAAAAACAATATACAGAAAGCCAATAGCCAACATCAAATTAAATGGAAAGAAACTTGAAGCAATCCCACTAAAATCAAGGACAGGACAAGGCTGCCCATTCTCTCCCTATCTATTCAATATATTACTTGAAGTTCTAAGTAGAGTGATAAGACAAAAGGCCATCAAGTGGATAGAAATTGGAAAGGAAGAAGTCAAGGTATCACTATTCATGGATAACATGATTATATGCATAAGTGACCCCCAAATTCTACCAGGGAACCCCTACAGTAGATAAACACCTTTAGCAAAGTGGCTGGCTACAAAATTAACTCAAAGAAATCAGTATCCTTTCTTTATAGAAATGATAAAGGAGCAGAGAAAGAAATTAGGGAAGCAACACCCTTCACAACAGCCACAAATTATATAAAATATCTTGGTGTAGCTCTAACCAAGCAAGTGAAAGACAAAAACTTCAAGTCCCTGAAGAAAAAACTTGAAAAAGATAGCAAAAAATGGAAAGATCTCCCATGCTCATGGATTGGTAGAATTAACATAGTGAAAATGGACATCTCTCCAAAAGCAAACTATAGATTCAGTGCAATCCCCATCAAAATACCAACACAATATTTTACAGACCTTGAAAGAGAAATCCTTAATTTCTTATAGAAAATTTTGAAAAAACCCAAGATAGCTAAAACAATCCTGAACAATAAAAGACCATCTGAGGGAATCGCAATCCTTGACTTCAAGCTGTACTACATAAAAGATAGCTATACAAGTCATAAAAACTGCATGGTATTGGTACAGAAACAGACAGATTGATCAATGGAATCAAATTGAAGACTCAGAAATAAATCCATACACCTATGGAGACTTGATTTTTGACAAAACAAACAAACAAACAATATAATGGAAAATGGAGAGCATCTTCAACAACTAGTGCTGGTCTAACTAAATATTTGCATGTAGAAGAATGCTCAGGTCCAAGTGGATCAAGGACCTCAACATTAAGCTAGATACACTAAATCTCATAGAAGAGAAAGTGGGAAATAGCCTTGAATGCCTTGGTAGAGGAAACAAATTCTTTTTTGGGGCGGCTCCCTGTTTCTTCCCTTCTCCCTCTTGCTCTGGCCCTGCTTGCTCCAGTCCTGCTCTCTCTGCTCCACCACCCTCACTCTGCCTGTTTACTAAGGAGACAAACTCTTTGATTTTTCTTTCTTTTTTTGAAGACAGGGTTTCTCTGCATAGCCCTGGCTGTCCTGGAATTCACTCTGTAGACCAGGCTGGCCTCAGGAGACAAATTCTTAAAGAGAACACCTGTGGCTCAGGCTCTAGGATCATGAGACCTCATGAAAGTGAAAGTTTCTGTAAGGCAAAGGACACTGTCAATAGGACAGAATGGCAGCCTATGGATTGGGAAAAGACTTTCATTAACCGTACATTTGGCAGAGAGTCAAAAGTATAGAAAATATAGGCAAAAGATAAAAGAAATAAAATATTAAACACCAACAAACCAAATAACCCAATTAAAAAATTGGCTACAGAGCTAAACAGAGAATTCTCAACAAAAGAATCTCAGGTGGCCCAGAAGCACTTAAAGAAATGTTCAACATCCATAGTCATCAGGTAAAGGCAAATCAAAACAACCTTGAGATTCCATGTTACACCAATCTAAATGGCTCACAAAAAAAAAAAAAAAACTCAAGTGACAGCACATGCTGGCAAGGATGTGGAGCAAGGAGAACAATCCTCCATTGCTTGTGGGGTTGCAAATGAACAACTGTGGAGAGCCAATATAACATTTACCATCATAGATGGTATGTGCCTTATGCCACCTAAACAAAGAATAGCTATGTGCGCATGTGGTAAGAGCAAAAGCCCGCCAAAAAGTCACCAGCCCATTTCCGGGGCACCAGTCCATCTCCCAGGGCACTAGCCCAACCCCTGGGGGCTATAGCCTATCCCCAGGGTGCATGAGAATCATGGGTTAAGCTACCAGTCCTAGTTAAACACGTCAAGCCTTAGGGTATTTAAGCCACACACGTTTCTGAGCCTTCTTTGTCTACCTCATTATGTTGTGAAATAAAGTAACCACTGAAGGATCTGTGTCCTGTGTGCGTTCCTGCTGGGCGGGGACAAAAGCTCAGGACAAACAACCACTCTGGAAATCAATCTGACAGTTTCTCAGAAAATTGGAAATACTCCTACCTGAAGACCCAGCTATACCACTCCTGGGTATATACCCAAAAGATACTCTACCATACATCAAGGACACTTGCTTAACTATGTTCATAGCAGTTTTAATCACAATAGCCACAAACTGGAAACAACCTTGATGTCCCGCCACCAAAGAATGGATACAAAAAATGTGGTTCATTTACTCAGCTATGAAAAAGGAGGACTTCATGAATTCTGCAGGCAAATGGATGGAATTAGAAAATATCATCCTGAGTGAGCTAACCTAGATCCAAAAGGACATGCATGGTATGTAGTCACTGATAAGTGAATACTAGGCATAAAGTACAGGATACCCAAGATACACCCCACAGAAACAAAGAAGTTAAACAAGGAGGGCTGAAGTGGGGATGCTTGAATCTCACTTAGAAGAGGGGACAAAATAGTCATAGGAGGCAGAGGAAGGGAGGGAAGTAGTGAGAGAGGGGAGGAGGAAGGGAATGAAGGCCAGGATCAGGTGTGCTTATAGACAGGAGAGAGACCCAGAGGGCTAGGAAGATAAATTAATGATCCAACTACTATCCTCAGAAAGAACTTAGAGGTGTAGATTGTTATTAATAATCACTACCTTTACAAAGAGTTTGGAGATGCAGATTGTTAGTAAAGTTATAGTAAGATATTTTTGCCAGTGACTTGGATGTAGAAAATAATGAGGAAAATTTAACAGAAAAAGCACACTCTTGATAGCTGAGCCAGGGCTTTTCTGAAGTCAGGGAGCAAGAACAATGGCAGCCTGGCTAGTACTAGCAGATGCAACTTGCTTGCCTAAGATGGGTTGGTGATCAAGATGATGACTGATTTTTTATACTCATTTTTGCCCTCAGCTTCCTGATATGATTCAATAAAAAATTGCTAGCACGAGGCCAATTGACCTGTCAGGGTGGGAGATTGTGAATGGCTTGCTTTCTCATGGTATGGTCTCTGACAAATAAGTGTTAGTGAGTATTTTGTTGTTGTTGTTGTTGTTGTTTTTGAGGCAGGGTTTCTCTGTGTAGCCCTGGTGAAGGAAGATGAAATATTTTAACTTGTGAGTTGTTTAGGAGCCCACGCCCCAGCCTGGGGCTGAGAACAAAGCAGAGCAGGCCCAGGCATGCCAGGGCAGGGGCAGGGATGTTGTTAAGACATTCCTAAGAACATCTTCACTGTAAAGATGGAAAGGTATGCAAGGACAAACAGGGCTATATTATCTGAGTCAACACCATCTGGCTGGAACCTCCCCTCAATCTGAGGACAAGCAAGGTTATCTTGTCTGAGTCAACAGCATCTGGCCGGAACCTCCCCTCAGTCTATTACGTGAACAAAGATAAGCCCCAAGCCCACCAGAACAAAGTTCTGATGCCCCTTTTTGCTGACCTGTAATCTTTATGTTAATGTTTAAATGAACCAATCCCGCACCTTTGTCAAAATTCCTCGTACCCCTAACCCTTTGCTTATTTAAAAACCCCTAGCTTCCGAGCCCCAGGGTCGACTCCCCTGCCTCCTGTGTGAGGTACCTGTCGGCCCAGAGCTCTGCCAAAAAGCCTCGTGCGTCTTGCATCAAGAAGGATTCTTGTGTTCGTTGGTGCATCCTGTCCCTGGACTAGAGTGGGGGGTCCCCATATCTGGGGTCCTACACTGGCAGTCCTGGAAATCACTCTGTAGACCAGGCTGGCCTAGAACTCAGAAATCTGCCTGCCTCTGCCTCCCAAGTGCTGGGACCGAAAGCATGTGTCACCACTGCTGGGCTAAAATTAAAGGTTTAAGATTTAGTGTTTAAAAATGAGGTTGAAGCAGGGAGTGGTGGCACACGTCTTTAATCCCAGCACTCGGGAGGCAGAGGCAGGCAGATTTCTGAGTTTGAGGCCAGCCTGGTCTACAAAGTGAGTTCCAGGACAGCCAGGGCTACACAGAGAAACCCTGTCTCAAAAAAACACAAAATAAATAAATAAATAAATAAATAAATAAATAAATAAAACTGAGGTTGACCCCTCTGAGGCTCAAACTCTGGACCTTCAGATTATGAGACTGATGAGCTGCCTACTATGCTAAGGAGGCACCCGTAGTGATTTTTAATGTGAATTAAGTGTACTATAGGTCAGTTCCTTAATGAGGCTATGAGCACAAGGACATCTTGGAAGTGACCAGGAATTCTGGGGTTGTTGGCACTCGCACAAAACAGCTCCAATGTGAGGGATGTTTAATGGTGGGACTGGATGTCAGCTAAGTACTACTCACTCTATCAAGCTGTCAGTTCTTATGGCTGTCAATGTGCCTGCACTGGCTATTTCAAACTTCACAATTTCCTAACACTAAGCATCTTTGAGCTGAAACACAGAGCCCCCATAAAGCCGTGCTAGACTTGTGGTAGATGCTTGCCTAGTGAAACCTTTTCTCTTATTCTTTCAGCCACATCCTTTGAATGTCATTCCTGAGAAAAGACTTATGCATTTGATTCTTCTGATATCACCCAGGCACAGGCAGGAAGGAGGAAGGGCAGTGCTGGCTGCCAGTGGAGAACAGGCCCAGTATTGATGGCAGCAGTGGTGTGGGAGCCTCGTCATTTCTGTTCCTCCTAAGGATGCTATTTTAAAGAAAACTGTTCCTCATGACTGAAGATTTTCACACAGAAGACATAGACCAGCAGCAGGTGTGCCAGTGGCATGTCATGGCATCACTCTCCTCATAGGCATAGGGGAGTTCACACATGTGGATATGATAGAAGAGACTGTTCCTGGGTAGGAGGTGTGAGATTTGCAGTCTCTTGTTTTCACCAGGATCTCTATTTCTCTTCCACAGTACTGAATGACTCGTTGTTTCATTTTCTCTTTGTTAAAGTTTATGGGGATTTTTTCCTGTTGAATTTGTCGAATAGCAGGCAGTATTCCTAGAGAAGTCTATTTTCTAGTGTCACCTTGTGTCCAGGACCTTGTTTGCATGACCTTAAGTAGGACACAAGAGGAAGACAGCACTAAGGATACTGCCTGGTGGCTTCTACTGAACCAATTTCATATAATAAGATGATGATGAAAGACTAACTCTAAGAAAGGTGCTATAGTGTGTACAGTAAATTTCCTTTAAACAAATGTTCACGTGTGGTCCTTATTTTATTAGAAATATTTTATAATCGCTTTATAAATAATTTAATAGTTATATAATATGTATAAATACATTTTAGAAATAAAAGAGTTAAAATAAAAATTAAATTTAAAAAAGTATTTGAGTCATTAATTTAAAAAAAAATTGATTCGCGGTGAATGAGTCTTTGAAGCACATTTTCAGTAGCCTATTCCCAATGTGATCAGTCCTCTAGCTGGAGGATAGGATATGCAAACTCACCCAACTACACATAATTTCCATGACTGCCCTCCCACACAAAAGTGAATATTATGATCTGTACTTTGGATGCTAATTAAAGCATCAGGGTAACATGCCATCTTCTTCAAATACCCATAGAGCCTTTTGCCATCTCAAATAAATTTCACCTTCCTTCTTAGGAAGAGGAGACAAGCATTCTCCCTTTCTGGGGCTGGGGGGGGGGGGGGCAAGAGTTTTGCATTTTGATTCTTTTTTATTATTATTAAAGATCTATTCATGTATTCTGTAGAGTGTTCTGCCTGCATGCCAGAAGAGGGCACTAAGATCACATTACAAATACTTGTGAGCCACCGTGTGCTTGCTGGGAATTGAACTCAGGACCTCTGGAAGTGCAGTCAGTGCATTCAACCTCTGAGCCATTTCTCCAGTGCAGTTTTATTCTTCACATAATTTCACAGTATCACTGTATCCATAATTTAGCTAATTACTTAAATTAAAATTTCTAATAATGAACAAATTTGTAGTAGATCAAGATGACTAGACCGAAGAAATATACATTGCCCTTAACAACAGGTTTCAATAGCATACTCTGTTAACTATGAATGTGTGCATATGAAAGCTGCTCTCTTAATTTGCTGATACAAAATTAATTGTTGAGCACACTCTAGAGAAATAACACTTTTTAGTTTAAGGTTTGCTAGGGCAAACTTCAGGAAATAACACATTGAAAAGTTAGTTTCAAGCCAATCACAAAAGAACTCACTTGATATGCACTCACTGATAAGTGGATATTAGCCCAGAAACAGAATACCCAAGATACAATTTGCAATACACAAGAAAATCAAAAAGAAGGAAGATCAATGTGTGGATACTGCATTCCTCCTTAGAATAGGGAACAAAATACCCATGGAAGGAGTTACAGAACAAAGTTTGGAGCTGAGATGAAAGGATGGACCATCCATAGACTGTCCCACCCAGGGATCCATCCCACAATCAACCACCAAACGCAGACACTATTGCATATGCCAGCAAGATTTTGCTAACAGGACCCTGATATAGCTAGCTGTCTCTTGTGAGGCTATGCCAGTACCTTGCAAATACAGAAGCGGATGCTCACAGTTATCTATTGGATGGAACACAGGGCCCCTAGTGAAGGAGCTATAGAAAGTACCCAAGGAGCTAACGGGATCTGCAACCCTAGAGGAGGAACAGCAACATGAAATAACCCGTACACCCCAGAGCTGTGTCTATAGCTGCATATGTAGCAGAAAATGGCTTAGTCGGCCATCATTGGGAGGAGAGGCCCCTTGATCTTGAAAACTTTATATGCCCCAGTAAAGTGGAACGCCACGGCCAAGAAGTGTGAGTGGATGGGTAAGGTAGCAGGGTGAGGGGAGGGTATAGTGAAATTTCAGGATAGCATTTGAAATGTAAATAAAGAAAATATCTAAGAAAAAAAAGAAAAGAAAAAGAAAAGTTAGTTTTAGTATAATGTGCTTTCTGGTAGTTATATGGTCAATAAATAATACTGAGCAGCCAAAACAATGTAGTGAAGTTAAACTACCCTCAAGCATGTAGAATTGTGTAGTAACAGCACAGAACCCAGAAACATCCTCCTTACACTGTAAATCAGTTTAGATGTTTTACATATTCAATACAATGTTGACTCTAAGAAAACACACTGAATTGTTAGGAAATCATGATCTCTGCATGCACAGTAAAGACCAGAATTCATTACCTGCTCATCAGGCAACATTACCAAGGAGAAACAGTGCAAGACCTCAGAGACTAATCATAGTTCAGGCTTTGCATGATGTAGAAGAACACAGGCAGGAAACCTTTTAGGAAAACTCACCAGACTTTTCTTTCCCTTTTTAATCACTAACCCAGCCAAAGGCATTCTGGTCATTATGTGTTTGTTCTTCCTATGAACCTTACAAATTGTGAAGAAGCTTGGGATGAAACATTTCAAAAACTAATAGTCACATGACAGTGATCTTTCTCGAATTGCTTCAATGCATCAGCAACACATCCCATGGAACACTTTGGAACTTTCTCTTAGACCTCATAACACAGTGCGGTTGGTCCTTTTCAGCCAAGGATCATTTAATCTGTTAGAGCATCTACTGGACTCCTTGTCTGGCTTAAGAGGCCTTTACGGTGCTTCAATCTCTAGTCCATCTTGGTCACCTCTTATTGTCTCAAGTGAAACAAGCTGCTTTATAATTAATGCCTAAGCTTACTCCATATCCCTACGGTAGTGGGCTTGCAGGAGCTAACAGAAGTAGAGGCACGATTGTACTTTCTGAGTTTACTCATCAATACTGTCATCACCTTAGCAATTTCCCAAAGATTAGACAGTTATTTTCTAGCTCAGGGTTCGACATCCATGAAAAACCTAGGCATGACACACACAACTATAATCTTAACCTTCAAGAGGTTTATGTAAGAGGACTTTTAGTTCAAGACAATTCTGGACTACATGTGAGATTCTATCCTAATATATACTGTCCTCATGGGGGCAGGGAAATGGAAAGGAAAAGGAGACGTAGAATATAGATGTGGAAAATGGAAAGAGAGGGGAAGGAAAAAAGAGACTATTTAAAACATGTTATTTCTGTTATCAAACATGCAGAGAAATATCTGCTTGTCAGTTTCTCTCCAATGTGTTATCTTTTATGATATATATGTATTGGTTTTCAAGACAAGGTGTTGTCCTCGAAATCATTCTGTAGACCAGGCTGACCTTGAACTAAAAAATCCACCTGCCTCTGCCTCCCAAGTGCTGAGATTAAAGGCATGTGCCACCACTGCCTGGTTATGCTGTTCGTTTTATTTTGGGTTTTATTGATGTGGAAAAAAAATACCAAGACCAAGACAACTCTTATAAAGGACATTTAATTGGGGGTAGTGTACAGATTCAAAGGTTCAGTCTATTATCATCAAGATGAAAAGAACAGCAGTGTCCAAGCAGACATGGTGCTGGAAGAAAGGAGAGTTCAACATCTTGATCAGAAGGCAGCCAGAAGACTCTTCTGCCCTGGGTGGAGCTTAAGCATAGGATCTCAGAGTCCAAGCCCACAGTGACAGACTTTCTCAAATGCTACATCTACTCCAAAAGGCTATACTCCCTAATACGGCCACTTGCCACGGGCCAAGTATATTTAAACCACCTTTCAATATCACTGTAAAGGCTTTACCACATTAGTTATATTCATAGGGTTACTCTTTAGTATGTGTTCTTTTATGTAGTTTTAGGCAAGTTGATTGTGACTAGGCTTTACCACATTGTCTACATTAATAACTTTTCTCTCCACTATGAATTTTTTCATGTTTTCGAAGTTGACCAAGAAAAGCAAAAGATATACTACATTGCTTACATTCATAGGGTTTCTCTCCGGTATGTATTCTTTTATGTACTTGGTAATAATTTTGATATGCAAAGGCTTTGCCACATTGCTTACATTCATAGGGTTTCTCTCCAGTATGTATTCTTTTATGTATTTGGTAACAATGTTGATATGCAAAGGCTTTGCCACATTCCTTGCATTCATAGGGTTTCTCTCCAGTATGTGTTCTTTTATGTACTTGGTAATAATTTTGACATGCAAAGGCTTTGCCACATTGCTTACATTCATAGGGCTTCTCTCCAGTATGTGCTCTTTTATGTACTTGGAAACTTCTATGATATGCAAAGCCTTTACCACACTGATCACACTTGTAAGGTTTCTCTTCAGTATGTGTTGTTATTTTATGCATTTTGAGATTACCGTGTCGTGCAAAGGCTTTGCCACACTGATCACATTTGTAAGGTTTCTCTCCAGTATGAATTCTTTCATGTATTTGAAGTTGACCATGAGAAGCAAAGGTTTTACTACATTGATTACATTCATAGGGTTTCTCTCTAGTATGTGTTCTTTCATGTATTCGAAGTTGACCATGACAAACAAAGGTTTTACTACATTGATTACATTGATAGGGTTTCTCTTCAGTATGAATTCTTTCATGTATTCGAAGTTGACCATGAGAAACAAAGGATTTACTACATTGATTACATTCATAGAGTTTGTGTTCAGTATGCATTCTTTTATGCATTCGAAGATTACCAGGGTATACAAAGGCTTTAGAACATTGATTACATTTGTAAGATTTCCCTCGAGTATGTATTCTTTCATGCATTCGAAGTTGACCATGAGAAGCAAAGGATTTACTGCATTGATTACATTCATAGGGTTTGTGTTCAGTATGCATTCTTTTATGCATTTGAAGATTACCAGGGTATGCAAAGGCTTTACAACATTGATTACATTTGTAAGATTTCCCTCGAGTATGAATTCTTTCATGTTTTCGAAGTTGACCATGAGAAGCAAAGGATTTAGTACATTGATTACATTCGTAGGCTTTCTCTCCACTATGTGTTCTTTCATGTATTTGGAGAGTATGGGGTCCTGCATAGGCTTTCCCACATTGACTGCATTTGTAGCATTTCTCTCCAGTGTGTGTTATTTTCTGCATTCGGAGACTATTGTGATGAACAAAGGCTTCACCGCACTGAATGCCTTCATAGGGATTCTCTCCAGTAAAACTTCTTTCATGCCTGCAAAGGTAATTGGCACATGTGAAAGCTTTGCCACATTCACTATACAAATGAATATATTTTATCTGTAGGAATTAATTTTACAATTTGGTCTAAATGGAAAGAAGAATCACATCTTAAGATTTTTATCACTTTGTTTACATTCATGGGTTCCCCTTCATTATGCTTGGTTTTGCATGCCTGTAATGGTAAGAGTGTTATTATATGGCTCACATTTGTAGAATCCTTCTTCTCTATAATATTTTTCACAAATTTGATGAGAAATGGAAGAGCTCAGAGCTTTACCACACTGAGTACATTCATAAACTTTCTATATTGTGAAAAACACTACATTTTCACACTACATTGAAAAAAGTAAACCTGGACAAACAGAAAAGAATTTCTACAATCCTAGTACTCATACAGATTTTCTGCAGTGTGAGTTTCGGGATATATTCCCACTGAAATTGGAAAACAAACGTATTGTAAACTTGTAGCACACTGAGAAAGTTTGCTCAAATGTGGACTACTACATACATTTCAATTGTTCTGGGAGAGAGAGAGTTACATTGCTTATTTCAGTATCCCTATGCTCACATGGCTTGTATCCATTGTGACACAGGATATACCTATTAAAAAAGGAATAACAAATGAAAGATTTCCACATTACATTCATGAAGTTTGGTTGTTTGTCCATCATGGACATATGGTATAGGCATTAAGTTTCCTCTTCAACAACATTCCTGACTCTCATAAATGGCCCCACTCGCTTAAACTTAGCAATGTTAGTCTAGGAGTAATCAGCTTCACTATGAAATATTTGCTTATTACAAGCATACACTTATCACCTAATATATATCTTGGCAATTCGTGAATGGTATAAGTCTAGATTCGCATTTCTACAGAGTAGCTGGAATGTGGCTATGATTCAAATGGTAATATCTGTTAAGGCATTGTTTCCTCGTCTTCTCTTTCAGAGAAATGCCTTGAAAACACAAATCAGACACCTGACATTGAGGTATGGGGATCTGTGAGAATTTAATCAACACACTTAAAGAAGTGCTTTTTTTATTTATTTTTTTAAACACTGTTGCTTTTCTTTAAAAGTTCCAGGACACATTAACTTTTCTTTATAAGCATATCCATACCAACTTGAACATGAAAATTACCTTCCATGTCTTCTGGAACTTTGACAATGTTCTTCAATATTATGGTCTTCCCAATTGTAGCCTAAAACATAGTACCAGAAAATGTATGATATATTATTGGAAATTAGGCAAATTTAACTTACATTCTTTAGTAAACCTTATTTATTCACCTCATTCTTCCTCATTCTCAAGTGAAATTACAGAAAAGCATCAACAAGGAAACAGTTGTTCCCTTATTTTAAAAAGTGAAAGAAAACTCAGTCTTACCTACAGCATTGAGGTTCCTGTAGGTCTCCAACATCACATCTTTGTAGAGACTCTTCTGTGAAGGATTCAGCAAAGCCCATTCTTCTTGAGTGAAGTTCACATACACATCATCATAGGTCAATGCATCCTAAAATATTCCATACATGTGTACAACAGAAACCATGACACCAACATCACTGTAAATGTATGCTTCATTGAAATATGTTTGTATGATTCTGGTGCTTCTCTCAATTATTTCATGACCAAAAAGTTCTAATATAATTACCAAGTCATCTTAGAAGGAAACTGAGTAATAAGGTTCAATTCTGTCATTTCTTTGCTGTGCTTATTTCTTTGCACATACACACACACACACACACACACACACACACACACACACAGGAAATGGGTTGAGTCTATAGACACTCAAATTTCATCCCCAATAAGCAATCTAGAAAGGTTCCTCCTACCAAACGACTAAGACTGAGTTGGCCAAAGCCAAGCTGAATCTATGACAAGCTGCAAACTGACAATTTGGGAGACTAGGTTTAAGTTTGTTTCCCAGAACTAGAAAAGTCCAAACAAGTCAATTCCAGGAAAACCACCCTCATAGACTGCCAATCAGGAGCTTCCAGGAGCTGCCTCTGCCACCAGGCCTGAGCCAAATCTGAACCAAGATTACTTAGCATTGTTTCCGGAAAGTCTCCCAAATTCCCCAGAACCTAAACCAATCCCAAAGAAACCCATACCCCTGTAAATTGAGTCAACCAATCAGAATTAAGTTCACCTACTGCTCCCTAGAACTCCCCTAACTGGCTTTAAATGGAGCTTGCAAAGCTCACATGTCTGTATCCATCCCAGTGAATGACAGACCCCTGTATGATAGAATTCTGCAGAATAAAACACTTTTGCATACTATTTGAGTTGGGGGCTTCCTTCAGTGATTCTTGGACCCTAACATTATAAGCTCTCCCAAAGAAAGCTACAGTGGAAAAACAAGTGTTCAAAGACATCACCCTATCTGGGAGCTTTTTGACTCAAATCAACTACATTCTGGTCACAGACATTCATGATGAAAATGCACTGATTTAACTTCAATGACCCTAATAGTCTGCAGCAGCCCATACATTCTTCAAATGTCCAAAGTCTGTTATGACTCTCTTTTTAAAATCAAGATTTATTTATTTCATTTATATGAGTACACTGTATCTGTCCTCAGACACACCAGAGAAGTGGATCAGATCCCATTACAGATGGCTGTAAGCCACCATGTGGTTGCTGCGAATTGAGCTCAGGACCAATGGAAGAACAAGCATACAGTGCTCTTAACCACTGAGCGAGCCATGTCTTCATGCCCTCTTCTGATACTCTTTTTTTTAAAAATTTATTTTTTTTATTAGGTATTTTCCTCGTTTACATTTTCAATGCTATCCCAAAGGTCCCCCATACCCACCCCCCCAACCCCCTACCCACCCACTGCCCCTTTTTGGCCCTGGTGTTCCCTTGTACTGGGGCATATAAAGTTTGCAAGTCCAATGGGCCTCTCTTTCCAGTGATGACCGACTAGGCCACCTTTTGATACATATGCAGCTAAAGACAAGAGCTCCCGGGTACTGGTTAGTTCATATTGTTGTTCCACCTATAGGGTTGCAGTTCCCTTTAGCTCCTTGGGTAATTTCTCTAGCTCCTCCATAAGGGGCCGTGTGACCCATCCAATAGCTGACTGTGATCATCCACTTCTGTGTTTGCTAGGCCCCGGCATAGTCTCACAAGAGAGAGCTATATCTGGGTCCTTTCAGCAAAATCTTGCTAGTGTATGCAATTGTGTCAGCATTTGAAAGCTGATTATGGGATGGATCCCTGCATATGGGAATAACTAGATGGTCCATCCTTTCGTCACAGCTCCAAATTTTGTCTCTGTAACTCCTTCTATGGGTGTTTTGTTCCCATTTCTAAGAAAGGGTAGAGTGTCCACACTTTGGTCTTCATTCTTCTTGAATTTCATGCGTTTGGCAAGTTGTATCTTATATCTTGGGTATCCTAAGTTTCTGGGCTAATATCCACTTATCAGTGAGTACATATTGTGTGAGTTCCTTTGTGATTGGGTTACTTCACTCAGGATGAAACCCTCCAGGTCCATCCATTTGCCTAGGAATTTCATAAATTCATTTTTTTTAATAGCTGAGTAGTATTCCATTGTGTAAATGTACCACATTTTCTGTATCCATTCCTCTGTTGAGGGGCATCTGGGTTCTTTCCAGCTTCTGGCTATTATAAATAAGGCTGCTATGAACATAGTGAAGCATGTGTTCTTCTTACCGGTTGGGACATCTTCTGAATATATGCCCAGGAGAGGTATTGCGGGATCCTCCGGTAGTACTATGTCCAATTTTCTGAGGAACCGCCAGGCTGATTTCCAGAGTGGTTGTACAAGCTTGCAATCCCACCAACAATGGAGGAGTGTTCCCCTTTCTCCACATCCTCGCCAGCATCTGCTGTCACCTGAGTTTTTGATCTTAGCCATTCTGACTGGAGTGAAGTGGAATCTCAGTGTTGTTTTGATTTGCATTTCCCTGATGATTAAGGATGTTGAACATTTTTTCAGGTGCTTCTCTGTCTTCTGATACTCTTGATTGCTACATCTTGTAAAATCAAAAAGTAAGCAGGGTGTGGTGGGGCACCCCTTTAATCCCAGCATTAGGGAGGCAGAGGCAGGCAGATTTCTGAGTTCGAGACCAGCCTGGTTACAAAGTGAGTTCCAGGACAGCCAGGGCTATACAGAGAAACCCTGTCTTGAAAAAAACCAAATAATAAAATAAAATAAGGTAAAAACCATGGACGAACATTGTTTCTTGCCTTGCCCTCTGGCTTGGTCACTGTCTCATGCTCATCTAGCTCTCTTATGTAGCCCAGGCCCACTTGTTTAGGGATCCTGCCACCCTCAGTGGAAGATCCTTCCCACATCAGTCATCACAATTTCTCACTGACATGGCATCCAGTCATTTTAATGAGCGCATGAGCTCAAGTGAGGCTCCCTTAGATACCTGTAGGCTCCAAAATGTTGTCAACTTAAGCTAATTGGAACACACAGACAATAATATATCAGAAAGTTTCAAAAACCCTAATCTAATTTGTTAACCATATCAATCACTTAAGTAGCAAAACCCCAAAAATAGCTGATTGCAGCTTCTGGAAGCCAGAGTTGCCAAGAAATGAGGAGAGGCAAGCCTTCAGAGTCAAGAAGAGGAAATTAAAATTGTTTCCCAAACTATCAAAAACTCAAGAAACTCATAGTAAATTTTTAAAAGACAAAAGTAGGTGAAGGTCTATCATTTTCCGGAGAAACAACAATATAATTAGATGATAATGGAAAAAAATATCACACAACATAAAGAGCACCACAAATAAAAAGAGACAGAAAGACTGACAGACATATAAGTGTTTTAAAAATGAAGTACAAGACTATAATGAAAAAAATTAAGAAATTACAGGCCAATACTCATCCTGTGTATTCTGTTTCTCCTCTTTCCCAATAATAGAAAATAGATTAAAAGTGGCAAAAATCTGGTCAATTGGATATAGAGGCAGCCTAAGGAATGGGAAAAGATTTTTTTTTTTGACCAAATCCATATCTTACAAAGGCCTAATATACAAAATATATAACAACCTCAAAAAACTAGGCTTTCCAAAGCAAAAAATTCCATTTATAATGGGGTATAGATCTAAAAAGAGAATTCTCAACAGAGAAGTCTCAAAGACCTGAGAAATACTTAATGAAATCATCGCCATCTTAGCCAAGAGGTGAATGAAAATCACACTTGTACAAGATAGATACTACTTTGAGTATCTATCTTGTACAAGTCAGAATGGTTAAGATCAATAATACAAGTGGCAGGGCATGCTATCTAGGATGAGAAATGGGACCAAACCACAACTCCTTGTGGGATACAAACTAATACTGTCACTAGAGAAATCACTATTTCCTTAGAATCAGTGTTCCTCACAACAGTGAGAATCCATCTACCCAAAACCCAGCTACACTGCTCTTGGGAATCTATCCAAAAGGTGCTCCACTGTACCACAAGAACATTTGCTCAACTATGTTCCTAGCATATTTATTCATACTAGCCAGAAACTGGAAACATCCTAGAGGTACCTCAAATGCAGAATGAATAAACAAAAGATGTGGTATGTTTATACAATGGAGTATCACTCAGCTGTTTAAAAAAAAATGACATAGTAAAGTTACAGCCAAATGAATGCAACAACAACAACAAAACACACACACAAAAAACCCCCACCCTAACTGACGTAACCCACAAAAGAATGACACACATGGCATTCATTCACTTATAAGTGGATATTACCTACTGGGTAAATAATAATCAAGCTGTACTCCACAAACCCAGAAAGGCTAGGTAGAGATGGGCTATAGAGGGAAGCACAGATCTCCTTCTAAGGGGGAAATAGAGTAGTTTCTGTGAGTAGACTGGAGTTTGATGGGAAGAGGAGTGGGAGGGATCAGTTAGGGTAATGCAGGGGTAAAGTACAATGCAGGAAGAAACAGCTGGAATTAAGGGGTATTCGGGGGTTAGAGCAAAAACCAAGTATGATAGAAGCGTCCTGGATGCTATAGGGTGACCCTAATGAAGACTCCGAGTAATGGAGAATACGGAGTCTGAACTGACCATCCTTGTAGCCAGCCAGGGCTTCAATGTTGGAAATGTGTTACATTTGGTTGAGCTATTGGCCAAGGAGGTTTTGGAGATCCTTAAACAAACCTTGCTGATGCTAGGACAAACTTCTGCTCTCAGATAACTAACAGCAGGGCCCCATCAGGACAAATTCCACACATTTCACTGAATGCAGAAATCAAGCTGGTGCAGGCTTGGAACCTTAACCTCTATGTTCTAGTCTCTTAAGAGGAGAGAAGGCTACAGAAAGAGAAACCAGGACCACTATCCCTTACACAAACACACACACACACACACACACACACACACACACACACATCCCTACAACTGGTCCTTCCTACAAGATGTGCTGGGGCATGATGGTAAGAAACTTGTTTGAGTGGCCAACCAATGTTTGGTTTAACCTGAGACCCTTGACATGAGAGGGAACCCATGACTAACACTGACTGAATTTCTAGGAACCTTACAGAGACTTAAATGTCAAGCATAGAGACAGCATGGGTCTGTGTCAGGTCCTCTGCTGACATGTTATGGTTATTAGCTTGATGTTTTTGTGGGACTCCTAACTGTGGGAGCAGGTGTAACTCTGATTCTTTTGCTTGATCTTGAGACTTCCTCCTATCAGGTTGCTGCTATGCACACTCCAGTGAAGCCTGCTTGGCAGGCGGAGAGGCCTGGAAGCACTCACGAGGCAAAGAGTTTCAGAGAAACTCAACCTCCTGGAACCCTGGCATTCTCATAACCCATACACTCGTACCCTACCCCCGCATTAGTCTGGTGTATGGATCCGTGTACTTTCTTTCACTATTATTTTTCTGGTGTATGGATCTACGTACTTTCTTTCACTATTATTTTTCTGGTGTATGGATCTGCGTACTTTCTTTCAGTATTATTTTATTATAAGTGCCTTTAAAGATTGAATTCTGACATAGCTAAGCCTTCGCCAGCAAAAGCTCTTCTCAAGGATAAAAGTACCTCTGGTGGAATCACCATGCCTGAACTAAAGCTTTACTACAGAGCAATTGTTATAAAAACTGCATGGTACTGGTATAGTGACAGACAAGTAGACCAATGGAATAGAATTGAAGACCCAGAAATGAAACCACACACCTATGGTCACTTGATCTTCGACAAGGGAGCTAAAACCATCCAGTGGAAGAAAGAGCATTTTCAACAAATGGTGCTGGCACAACTGGTTGTTATCATGTAGAAGAATGCGAATCGACCCATTCCTTTCTCCTTGTACTAAGGTCAAATCTAAGTGGATCAAGGAACTTCACATAAAACCAGAGACACTGAAACTTATAGAGGAGAAAGTGGGGAAAAGCCTTGAAGATATGGGCACAGGGAAAAAATTCCTGAATAGAACAGCAATGGCTTGTGCTGTAAGATCGAGGATTGACAAATGGGACCTCATGAAACTGCAAAGCTTCTGCAAGGCAAAAGGCACCATCAATAAGACAAAAAGACCACCAACAGATTGGGAAAGGATCTTCACCTATCTTAAATCAGATAGGCTACTAATATCCAATATATATATAAAGAACTCAAGAGGGTGGACTCCAGAAAATCAAATAACCCCCTTAAAAGATGGGGCTCAGAGCTGAACAAAGAATTCTCACCCGAGGAATACTGAAAGGCTGAGAAACACCTGAAAAAATGTTCAACATCCTTAATCATCAGAGAAATGCAAATCAAAACAACACTGAGATTCCACCTCACACCAGTCAGAATGGCTAAGATCAAAAATTCAGGTGACAGCAGATGCTGGCGAGGATGTGGAGAAAGAGGAACTCTCCTCCATTGTTGGTGGGATTGCAGGCTTGTACAACCACTCTGGAAATCAGTCTGGTGGTTCCTCAGAAAATTGGATATAGTACTACCGGAGGATCCAGCAATACCTCTCCTGGGCATATATCCAGTAAAACCGGTAAAAAGGACACATGCTCCACTATGTTCATAGCAGCCTTATTTATAATAGCCAGAAGCTGGAAAGAACCCAGATGTCCCTCAACAGAGGAATGGATACAAAAAATGTGGTACATTTACACAATGGAGTACTACTCAGCTATTAAAAAGAATGAATTACGAAATTCCTAGGCAAATGGTTGGACCTGGAGGGCATCATCATGAGTGAGGTAACCCAATCACAAAAGAACTCAAATGAAATGTACTCACTGATAAGTGGGTATTAACCCAGAAACTTAGTATAGCGAGATATAAGGTACAAAATGCAAAACATATGAAACTGAAGAAGAACAAAGACCAAAGTGTGGACACTTTGCTCATTCTTAGAATTGGAAACAATCACCCATGGAAGGAGTTACAGAGACAAAGTTTGGAGCTGAGACAAAAGGATGGTCCATCTAGAGACTGCCATATCCAGGGATTCATCCCATAATTAGCCTCCAAACGATGACACCATGGCATACACTAGCAAGCCTTTGTTGCAAGGACGGTGATATAGCTGTCCCTTGTGAGACTATGCTGGGGCCTAGCAAACACAGAAGTGGATGCTCACAGTCAACTATTGGATGGATCACAGGGCCCCCAATGGAGGAGCTAGAGAAAGTATCCAAGGAAATAAAGAGATCTGCAACCCTATCGGTGGAACAACATTATGAACTAACCAGTACCCCAGAGCTCTTGACTCTAGCTGCATATGTATCAAAAGATGGCCTAGTCGGCCATCACTGGAGAGGTCCATTGGTCAGGCAAACTTTATATGCCTCAGTACAGGGGAACGCCAGGGCCAAAAAATGGGAATGGGTGGGCAAGGGAGTGGGGGGGGGAGGGGGGAGACTTTTGGGATAGCATTGGAAATGTATTTGAAGAAAATATGTAATAAAAAAAACATTTTAAAAAAAAACTGAATTTGCAATGAAATGTTCAGAACCTCTACAAACCAGATTTTCAGTTTTGAAATTCATCTTCTGCACACCAAAAGCACTGCTTGTGTGTGCACAGTGGGCAGTGAGATTATAAGCAACACAGCTTCCTATGCCAGAGCTGCAGAACCTCCTCCTCCCCAGGAAATCCACACAGAGGCCAAGGCCTTTTGCCCAGGTTACCACATGTACCAAAAGAAACACAGTCTGTTTCACAGTCCATCACAGTCCAATAAGATTGTTTAGCCAACCTATTCCTCCTGGTGGCTGTCACAATCACAATGGCACAGCTTGTGGTCTCCCTCACAGCTCTCTGATGAACTGCATCAGAGGAGAATTATGGGAAGAACCTGCAAGCTACTCCTCCTGGTTGCTAGGCTGCCCAGAGGACAGTAGCAGCTCTCCTACTGGAGAAGTAGAGATGAAATGACTCAGACAGCACAGGCCTTCCAGCTCTCCCCTTCCAGCCCACCCTAGGGGCAGACAGAGCCCTAGTATGGTAAGTTTGTATTTTATTAGAATCTTCTACTCTCCCAGGTGGGGAGAGTTCTTGGGACCACTTCTAGGAAAAAATGGCAAGAATATTTGACACTGGGCTAGGTCAAAAAAAGTACAGCTGAGGAATGTGTTCCTCATATCTTGTCATACCTTGATCATCTTGATAAGACTCTGAATACATCGACCGGGGAACTTTGTTTACTCTCTTTTTCTTACATTTCTACTTTGTTTATGCCTTAGAACTGACCCTACTCTTTGTTTGTACCCAGGCAGTCAAGGTGGGTCAGGGTCTGTTGGCAGATTTCCCAGTCTGATGAGTCATGGAATGATAAGAGGAGGTATACCTGAGGCTCAAGGGAGGTGCCTCTGGAAAAGAACCGTTAGTGTATATTTCAATTTTTACACAAGGTAATTGTTTCAGTTACCTTGTAGCTTTGCTTTCCAAGCTACTGTGGGGTATAAAAAGACTATGAAAAATAAACTCAAGGCTGGTGGTTGCTACTGGCTGCTGCTGCAGCACTATTACCCAGCCAGATTTAGCAGTATTTCTCCCAAATCTAATTCTTGGCTTTGCATCATCCTTCTACCTCCTATTTTGTTCCTTGCTCCCCCATCAGAGACTGTTTGACTTATGCTGGGAGGTCCAGTACAAGGACAGAAACTCCACTCAAGGATCTATTTCTCCTCCATCCCTGTTTCTCTCCTGTCTGCTGTTAGGGGGTGAAACAGTTGCGGGGGTCATGGAAGGGGGTTAAGGGAGGGGAAAAAGAAGAAACCATAAAGTAGCAAAGACCAGCTACAGTGATTAAGGCTAAAGAGGAGCCAGACTAGGATGGATTTTGCCTTCCACATATGCTGCCACCCTTAAGTCTCTTCTAGGTTCAGGTTCCAGGTTAAGTTTTGAACAACTTAAATACAGACTGGAGACTGCAAGTCTAGCCACTAAGACACATGGGAAATATGCACAGCAAGCATATTCCAGGATCATTTCTTAAGGACACCAGTGCCCTACCACTGCAGGTAAGTGACAGTGTCCTAAGTAGAAGGTTCCAGATGATGAAAAACATCAGAAAAGGAAAAGGTAGAGAGTATAAAAGCTGGGGTGGGGAGGTCTTACACAAGCTATGGCTTATGCTAAGTCAGCTTCTTAAGAATACCATCTTGTACACAATTGACATGAGGGAAAAGGAAGGAGATGGGAGACACCTCTGAAGTCAGCAGAAAGATGAAGAAAGTATGAAGTCCACAGAAACATCAGACAATGGGACACACTCAGGAGAAGGCTAATCAAACACTGCTGCCCAAGGGACAACTCAGTGTTTCTCAAAAACATTTCTGACCAAACTTCTAGTGGCCTTGGAACTGATAACCACAGCCCCATATGGTGGGAAGTTGTGCTCTCAGAATCTGATTCAATGCCTCCCAAAGGCCCTGCCCCAGACCATTACTAGCTCTCCCAAGCACATTCCAGGTTTTAGAGTAGGAGCTCTGCAAATGCACCCAAGAGGAGAAGATGTCAGGAAAGAGTCAGAGTCGGGGCTGAAATCAAACAAATAGAAACAAAAAGAACTCTATACAGAATCAACAAGACCAGGAGCTGTTTCTATGAGAAAATCAACGAGATAAACCAGACTAACCAGAGGGCACACAGACAGTATCCTAATTAATAAAATCAGAAATGAAAAGGAAGATATAACAGTGAAATATATCTTAAAATAATTATTCTCTTTAAAAAATATTAACAATTGAAAATATTAAAATCATGTTCTACAAAACAAAAACAAAAAACGAAGTAAAGGAGCCCTGTTTTCTCTCTATACCCAGGGCCTCAGGGAAAGCTCCCAAGGACTAGGCCCAGACTGTGACTGGCTCTGACAACCATTTTCCTGAGTTTCAATAGGAGCTGTGTCCTGCTCCAGACATGGGGACCTCAGGGAAAGCATTGCTGGATCAGGCCTACACTCAATGCAATGGTTGTGGGTTTTTCTGTTTTGTTTTGTTTTGTTTTGTTTTTTTAAGTTTTCAAATGGTTGTCACTAGATGTCATCTAGCCAGTGTGGCAGAACTATGCTTTTCTCAAGAAGAAAACTGAACCTTATGGCACAAGAGGCCTTGCTGTTGGTTATGATCCTGTAATACCCCACTGAGCAGCTGGTTAGAGGCCTGCTCTTTGATAAGGAGATGGGCCTAGTGTCAGATTATGAATCGTTTGTTTCCTTTGTTATGAATTCTAGACAATGCTGGTGAACAAGCATGTGTACCCTAGCATCCTAACCTCTAACTGCCCTGGCTGGCATAGTACTTATCTGTGAGGTGTGAGGCAGTCCTCCCTCAGCTAAATTCTACTTGGTGTGCCTTACTATTTCCTAAGCTTTACTAAATCCTTTACATCATCAATTCTACTCTTTAACATCACAGCTTGACATTGAATTGCTACCCAGCACAAGAGATGCCTTTTACAACCTCCACAAAATGAACTCCAAATGGATTGTCCACCTTAATCTCAAGTGCTAAGAACAGAACTTGTAGAAAGTCCTGGACTCTCTGAGTTTGGGATCACGCCAAAGATCTCTCTACACACAGGCCAAATGATCTGCACACGTGCAGCCCCCACAGCGAAGTTATTCAGACGCTACAGCTGGGTCACGCGAATGGCTAGGACCACAGGGGACCTCACAGGTGGCCGCGGAATCCCACGCAGTCCCAGGAAAGACCCACCGCAGCAGCTCGCGCTGCTCAGACCCCGGTTTCTCCCCATTGTTTTCAGTGACCCTGTACTCACCATGTCGCAACTTCGGAGCTTGCCTGAACACCCTAAACAGCATCCAGCGGCAGGACAGAGCACAGAACAGGGGACAAATCAAGTCAGCTCAGCAACTAAGCAAAACAGGCGCCACTGCACCCGGAAAAACCCGCCTTCCTTTTGATTTGCAGTTCCGCCGAGAGACTCTGATTGGCCAACAAGTCTTGAGTGACTGGAGCACCTCCCTTAGGGTTAGAGTGTGCTGAAGATACAACGTGTAGAGGTTCTCAGCCCAACAAGCTGCAAGTCCAGACCTGCAGCATTTTCCAATTCTGTAGTATTTGTGTCGATCCTCCAATAGGCAACCCATGTGTCTCCCCGCGCAGCCCCAGGGAAGCCCAACCACTTCCCTGTCATTGTTCCACTGCTTGCTCCTCCCCTAGGTAGGCAGTGACCCTATGATCGCCAGGGCCTGATGTCAGCCAGAGCTTCAATCACTCACTAGGTTGTTTGCCTTCTTCCTCCTTGAATCAAGGTAGGGAGCTTACATAGCCCATTACTCAACTTGCAGGGGATTTATCAATCTGTCCCACAAGCGAAAAGGTGCCCAGAATATTAACAATTAAATTGTGTCATGGGCAAACAATAGTTCTGTTTTCTTGCTGTTGGGATTGAGACCCAGGAACAGAGGCTGATCTGCATATTATTAACAAACCAAAGGAGCCATCCACCTGCCATGGGCAAACTGGGTTTACCTGAAACCTGAACTGGAAATGAATAGGTATTGGGGTGAGAGAAGAATGAAGCCAAGCAAAGGTTCTGATCAAGGCTCAAAGTTTAATAATAAGGTTTGCGTTTATAAAGGGAAAACCTACAAAACCCATCCCCCTCTTCAGCTGCAGTATGTTGTAGAGCAATGTCAGTGCAGGCAGCCAAAACAGCTAAGTTCCCATGAGAACCTGCAACTGCAACAAAGACAGATGTCTCTGTCCTGGGTTGTCATGGCGAATGTTCAAGGTCTGCTCAAGGCTGGGAAGGTTAGAGCTGGGCCTCCAGGTTCTCCCAGCAGTCCTCAGTCTCCACCTGTTACAGGGCAAGGTTGGCAGACCCCACCTTGTACCTTGAACTCCCAGCCCAGCGGCCAGGCTTTCCCTTCCTAGAAGCCCTTTCTACATAATCCAGACATTTTGTACTCTTTGTGTCTCTGTTTCTGTCTCGATCTCTCTCCCCTTTCTTCCCTCTCCAGTCTTTCTCCCTCCTTCTCCCTCCACTTCCCCTCCCAATCCCTACTCCCCTGCATTTTTCTCTCCCAGCTTGTCTTGCTGGCTTTTTCTCGCCACCTCTGCTCCTTATTCTCCCATCCCATAACTTCTCTGACCTCCTTGGGACTAGTGAACTCTCTACTTCCTTGGGATCAGTGAATCCTCTAGAGAGCTACCCCTAATAAACCGGAAAATACTCTAATTTCACTTGGGTTGAGTCCTTCACGCTGGGCTTAGGTAAAGTGCAGCTAGTTTTCAGCTGGTAGGTATGTGAACCCTGGGAGACAAACAGGAACCAGATGACAAACCCTGTGGAGCACTGCTGTTAGCCAGCACACCTTCCTCCGTGGGAAGGTGAACACACATTCGCACATAGAACTGTATTAGTGAAGGTTCTCTAGATGAACAGACCTGATAGGAGGAATCTAGGTATGTACAAAGTGGATTTATTGGAATATTTCACAGGCTGTGGTCCAACTAGTCCAACGATGGCTAACTTAGCACGTGTAGAAGTAGGAAACCTAGATGTGAACTTATCCAGACTCCCGCAGTAAAATCCCAGTGCTTCCTTTCTTGAAGGAAATCACTGCCTTGGAATTGACTCCTATTCTCACCTTGCTGGCCTCGGGGGTGGGGGTGAGGGTGGGGGTGGGGGGGACATTTTTCTCCACTCTTTCATCATGTCCTGCATTTAGGCTTTTCCTATAGTCAAACTGAATGTGGAATTAACTAAACCTGAAAGAGTTTGGGTCCTGGGGAGGTTTTTTTGGGGTTTTTGTTTGTTTGTTTGTTTGTTTTTTGTTTTTTTATACCTTTTGAACTGTGAAAACCCTTCTTTAATCTGGAATTTTTTTGAGGTGATAAAACCCCCCTTTACTCTAGGCCACTGCTTCTGGTGGAAACCTACAGAGAGAAAGGACACTGAAGATGGGAGCTGGTTCTCTTTGTCTACTTACCTTACATCTGGCTAACAACTTCTTTCCTTCCTTCCTTTCTTTATTCTTCTTTTTTGTTTGTTTGGGGGTTTTTTTGTCTTTGTTTTTGTTTTTGTTTTTGTTTTTGTTTTTGTTTTTGTTTTTGTTTTTCGAGACAGGGTTTCTCTGTGTAGCCTTGGCTGTCCTGGAACTCACTCTGTAGACCAGGCTGTCCTCGAACTCAGAAATCCACCTGCCTCTGCCTCTCAAGTGCTGGGATTAAAGGCATGTGCCACCACTGCCTGCTTGCTTCCTCCATTTCTTTCTTTCTTTCTTTCTTTCTTTCTTTCTTTCTTTCTTTCTTTCTTTCATTCATTCATTCATTCTTTTCCTGGCATTAAAAAGCCAACTTCATTGAAATTCCAGTATATACTGAAAACTGAGACATCCAACCACATTTACTGAACCACACTGGATTCTTCAACTTTCCATTGGTAGACAGCTGCTGTTAGACTGTGAGATATTAAGATAAATTCACTTTCAACATGCATACAGAGATTCATTCTATCAGTTCTGTTCATCAAGCGAATCTTTACTAAAATAGCTGTGTGTGTGCACAGGTTTTTGTTTTTCATCCTTCCCACTGAGAAAGATGTGCCAGCTAACAATAGTGCTCCACAGTGTTTGTCATTTGTTTCCTGCTTTTCTCCCAGCTTGTCTCAGACCTACCAGGGGAAAAGTAGCTGTAGTTTGCCTGAACCCAGCATGAAGGCACAAAACAAAACTCTTGTTTCCTAAAACCCCTCTGTAATTGATAATATTCTGGGCACCCTTCTCCTGTGAGACAGATTAATAACGCCACTACAACTTGAGTACTGGGCTATGCAAGCCATCTACCTTGATTCCCAGAGGAAGAAGTGTCTATTAAGTGCAGGGAGGGGAGCTCAGGCAACCTCTGAAGTCTCCACCTGGTAGCACAAGGCCACTGCACACAAAGGGGAGAAGCAGGCAACTAACTGAGCAGTGGAAGCTGGAGTGTTGAGTCCTCCCTGTGGCTGGGTGAGAAGACAGATGGGTGGACAATTGGAGGGCAGTCACAAGTGCTACTGAAAAGCAAATCTCTGTAGATATAGAAAGGGTCTGACTGTGGTCAGGAAACACTATGCTGTGTCCCTTCAGCACATTCTAACTCTAAGGGAGGTGCTCCAGTTACTCAAGACTCACTGGGCCAATCAGAGTCTCCAGGCTGACCTGCTAGTCAGAAGAGGAGGTGGGATCTTGCGGGTGCAATGCTGCAGGTTCAGCTTAATAACTGAACAGGCTAGAATTGTTCCATGTTGTGTGCTCTAGTTGCTGCTGCTGGGTGTTGTGAGGGGAGCTAGGCAGTCTTTGAGGCATGGTGAGCAGGGAAAGGCACAGGCAGCAGAGCAGAGGAACCTTGAGTAGTGGGTTCTACCCAGGACTGGGTGGGAAGAAGGGCAGGAAGGCTATTTGGAGGATAGGTATAAGTAGTACTGAAATGCAAATCTCTGCATTTATGGAGAAGGTCAGGACCGGGACTGGAAGACTAGACCAGGAACCACTATGCTGTGTTTTTTCTATTCCTAAGGGAAGTGCTCCTGTCACTCAAGACTCACTGGCTAGTCAGGGCCTCCAGGCAGACCTGCCAGGCAGAATAGGTGTGGTGTTCTCCTGGATGCCATGTTGCAGGTTCAGTTCTGTGGCTGAGTAGGCTTGAATGGTACTGTGAGAGATGCCCTGAATGCTGATGTTGGGTGATGGGAGGTGAGTTCAGGCAAGCTCTGAAATTGGGAAGTGGTTAGCACACACTCACTGTCCACAGTCCGGAAGAGCAGCTGGGTAGGCATGGGGAGCTGGTGTGTTGGGTCCTCCCTGGGGCTGGGTGGGAAACTAGTGAGTTGTGGCCGCCTGTGAGGACTTTTGTGGGTCTAACAATTCTCAGGAACCAGAGGTGACCCCTGAATAACTTCACTTATTGGGGGCTGAGTCTGTACAAAGCATTTCCATCAGCGGCTCTTGTGCAGAAACATCCTTGGCAGGATTCCAAACCTAGAGAGGCCTAGTTTCTCTAGTGTCTTCTAAAAGTTCTGTGCTTAGCATTTGACATTTAGGTGTAAGATCCATTTGGAGTTAATTTGTGGCAGTTGTAAAAGGCATCTCATGTGTTGGGTAGCAATCCAATCTTAAACTCTGATGTGGAAGAGTATAATCAGTGATGGAAAGGGTTTACCAATGCTTAGGAGATGGTAAGGTAGAATTTAGATGAGGGAGAACTACCTCTAGAACATCCCACAGATAAGTAGTATGCTAACCAAGCCTGTTAGAGATTAAGATACTAGGATACAGGTGTTTGTTCACCAGGACTGTCCAGAAATTTGGCTCTAAACCGTGATAAAGGATATACCCCTTATTTACAACCAGCCACCAGGCCAATCCTCATATTAAAGAGCAGGCCTCTAACAAGCTGCTCAATGGGGCATTACAGGATCACAAGCAACAGTAAGGCCTGGTGTGCCATAAAGGTCTAATTTACTTGAGAAATGCATAGTTCTGCCACATGGGCAAGATCACACTGGTTGATAAGTCTATGAAAAAGAGACAAAACTGTTGTGTTGAGGGCTGGCCTAATCAAGCATACCTTTCTCTGAGGCCCTCATATATGATGAATGATAGCTTTTTCTCAAACCCAGGAACAAGCTTGGCAGAACCAGTAACAATCTGGGGCCCAGGCCTTGGGAGCTTTCCCTAAGGCCCTTGTCAGGAGCCATAATGGGACAAGCTAATAACTAGCAGGTGATCATCCTGATGCTGGCTGCTGGGGATTATTATATAATCTGGGACATGTGCATCCTTATTAATCAAGGCTGTGAGAGAACTCATTTTAGGTAAGATTCCTGCTATTAATATGCTTTTCTGCACGGCACTCCGGTCTAGTCAGCTTGACAGGCAGTGATGCCTAAAAGCCACTCATGAGGCAAAGAGTTTCAGGGAAGCTCTCCTCCTGGAGTTTTGGCGTTCTCATTCTCATACTCTATTCCCACATTAGTCTGGTGTATGGATCTAAGAGCTCTCTGTTAATATTTTATTATAAATGCCTCTTAAGATTAATTCTGTTATAGTTAGTTTCCCCCAGTGTTCCAAGATCCCAGAAGCAGCAGAGCTTAGAATCCTGTGAGAAGGCAGCAAGGAAGTTAACCTATTCAGTAACTAATTAAGCATTACAATAGACAGAGCCAGTGGCTCAACTGGTCTGCAGAAAGAGCCAGGGAATCTCACTGAGATGGAAATCTTTAGTACAGGCTTCATTGCATACTAAAAGCAAGTTGGTATACTCTCCTGACAAATGGAGATTCTCCAGCTAAGTTAAGAATTTAGCCTTCACAAGGTTCAAAGGTATTAACACTAAAGTGTGAAATTCTTGCCTGTCATTAAGCTGAGTCTAGGCAGGACTGCTTTATCTTTATTGTAAACATTTACCTAGTTTCTGTAATTCCTGTTGAAGTCATTCTTTTTTTTTTTTTTTTTTTTTTTTTTTTTTTGTACCTGGTAACTTCTCTGTACCTTGCCTGATGTGACTTCCAACCCCTTGTATTCTCTGTACTATAAAAAGTTTGATGCTCAACCTGACAAATACATTCAGATTCTACACAACCTCTCCTGTGTGCATCTGTCTGTCAATTCATCCTAAGCTTTGCCCACCTGCGTCTAGAGACCCGTTCCACGCAAAGGGGCCCAGAGGGTCTGCGGCACTTTTCCATTTATTATTAAAGGTTTATAACAATTACAAGTAGTAGCACACACCTCTGGAGCAGATCTCTACAGATCCACGAAGATGTACTCTCTTGTAGTGATGTTATATAGACAATTAGATGATTTAAGTCTTAATGATGATGCCATAAGAATTCCTAAAATTATGTCTCTCAAGTATCACCAGTTAACTGCTCTTAGATGGTAACCGAACATTCTCCTACCCAAAGAACATTCCAAGAGGTTGTAATATAATTAACTAAAGGTCATAAAAAGAGAACAATTTATTATAGGTGCTAGGACAGAAGATAAAATATTGACTGGTTTTATCTATACAGAACTTCACTTATAACTTACTCAAGATTTTAAACCTTGATTGAACCTGTGCAGCTGAGAGAACTGATGGATGTTTGCTAGGTAATTACTCCTAATGAATATGCATGTAAACATTCTCTATTGTAAACTTCAATTTCAGTTTATGATTTGATTTTTTATGTGAACTTGTGATGAACTTTGCAACATGTGATCATGTATTCTGAAAGATGTATAAGTACTGAGGACAGAGAGATGATAAAAGAAAAAGAAAGAAGAATTTTTTGCCCTTCCCCACTTAGATTAGAATTTTTTGCCTGTCCCCGCTTTGAGAATTGTTCACTTTCCCCACTTAGGGTCTTTTTGATTTTCCTCTGAGATAACTTTCATAGGAAACTTTGTACAACTTAGTAATAAATGTTATAAGGTTCTATTGTTAGGAAGCTTACTTGGTATAAGACAACTTCTGCAAGGCCTCCCCACCCCAGCTTCTATACTTTTTACCTTCTACTTTTCCTGTCTTTTTCATCCTCTGGGACTTTGTACTTAGGGACCTGTCACTGATGTTGATTCATATCAGTATTATAAAAGCCCCATCACTGTAAAAGCCCCAATAGTTTTCCTTCCTCCTTCCCATCTCCTGCTAGGTCAATTACTCCTTAACCTTATTTTGCACTATAAAGCTCAATTTCGGCAAGCCAAAAATACATGTCCAGCCAGAAATACCCTGTGGACATGAGCACATACCCAGCTGGTAGCAGGTTATTCAGTTATGCAGGGTGACACAAATTAAACTTTTGTGGGTATAAGTCCATTCATCAACTAGCACCCCTCTGTCAGAATACTTGTTTAATTGCACATACAGATGTGTTCATTATACCAAGCAACCTTTCCTGATAAGCACCTACCAATTTGATACCATCTCTCTAAGAACCATTTTTAAGTCGGTATTGATCAGACACAGCTTCCCTATTTTAAGTCTCTGTTTATCAGACATAGCTTCCTCAGAACAGTTATGCAAGCAGGACCCATAGGTTTACTCAGTGTGACTGTAGCTGTTTCTCTAGGGATATGATTACGTGTCCCAAAATACTCAGGAATAATGGTCACATCTGGAGGATCGACATAGGCAAAGAGAGGCAAAGAGGGTTTTACTCCTTGAAAGAGTATTGAGAAAACTCACAGAATCATTCATAGAGCTTTCAGCCTACATGATTGCAGCCTTTCCCATGATCAACAAGGTGAAAGTAAACATTGCTATGAGTATTAACATAAGCATAGCAAAAGCAAGGAGAGCTTGTAGCACATGTGATCTAGATAATAAGCATAGAAGCCACCAAATTCACCCCAGGTCTTTGCCAAGTGGGAAGGAATTTTCATGGGCTTTGCCACAGGAGAGTGCTATCTGTGAAGCATTCATATGCTCTTCCCTACAGGGCCACTGCCAGAAAAGGCTTTATCACACTGCTTATATTTCACAGTGTTTCTTTCCAGTATGTGTTCTTTTATGTATATGTAGAGAACTGTGATATACAAATTTTGGGAACAAGCAAAATAAACATGTTCTAAGTACTCCCTTTTTTATTATTGGGCTCCATTTAATCATAGAATGAAACTACGTTCAAGTTCCTAAGCTATAGGGGAGCTGGAGACTTCCCAATAGCTGAATAGCTTCTGTTATTCATCTTTTCTTTCACAAAATATAATCACTATTCTTAACCACACACACACAAACAAACAAATGGATATGATTGGTTAGACTGTAACACCTATATTCTGTATCCATTAATAGCGGCCAATCACATAAAGAAAGCCCCTATCCCTAAGTGCTGATGGGTGGGAAATGTACCTGTAACTTGGAACATGTTTGTGGTTTTCAAGATTAAATGCTGTGTTGCATGGGTTGCACTTCAGCTCCTGAGTATATTCTACAGTCCTGATTGATCAGTAGTGGCTTCTTTATAATAAATTCTTGTCATCTTCATTGACCTGATGTTGGAGTTGTACTGGACTTAAGTGGACACATAACACAAAGGCTTTATCCCGTTGCTTACATGCATAGAATCTCTCCAGTATGAATACTTTCATGATGATGAAGACTATAAAATGTGCAAAGACTTCACCATATTAAACAAGTTCATGGCGTTTCTCTCCAGTATGCATTCTTTCATGCCTTTGAAGATGACTTTGATGTGCAAAGGCTATACCACTTTGATTACATTCATAGGGTTTCTCTCCAGTATGTGTTGTTGGTTTTTTGGGGTTTTTTTGGTTTTTTTTTTTTTTTGGTAAAGATTTATTTATTTATTTATTTATTTATTTATTTTATGCATATAAGTACACCAACATTGATCTCTTCAGACATACCAGAAGAGGGCACCAGACCCCACTACAGATGGCTGTGAGCCAAGATGTGGTTGCTGGGACTTGAACTCAGGACCTCTGGAAGAGCAGTCAGTGCTCTTAGCCGCTGAGCCATCTCTCCAGCCCAGTATGTGTCCTTTTATGTAATTGGTGATGACTGTAACATGCAAAGGCTTCACCACATTGATTACGTTTATAAGGCTTCTCTCCAGTATGTATTCTTTCATTCCTCTGAGGGTGACTATGATAGTCAAAGGCTTTACAACATGAAGTGTATTCAGAGATTTTTCTCTCCAGTATGACTTCTTTCCTGCCTGCAAAGATAATTGGCACATGTGAAAGCTTTGCCACATTCATTACACCAATGAATCTTTTTCTCTGTATAAATTAATTTTACAATTAGGTTTAATGGTGAAGAGGAATCACATCTTAATGTTTCATCACTTTGTTTACATTCATTGTTTCCCCTAAATTTTGGGTTGTTTGTGTCTTTGAAGATATCTGTGATAGTGAAAGACCCACAACGTGAAAACTCCCCCATGTTCTGACTCAGGAGAGGCGACACCCCAAATCACTCACGAGAAACGGTCTTGCTGCAAACTGCAAGAGGACTTTTAATTCAAGAGCACTCTCAGGCCTCCAATCATACACCACACAAGGGTAGAAGACCGTGGCATCCCAGTAGCTGGATAAGGGGGTATTTAAAGGAAGAAACCACATCAAGGAAGTGGGGAGGGCCTTGTTGGAAAATACCAAAGATACCAGTTAAGAGTTGAAAGGAGGGGCTGGAGAGATGGCTCAGTGGGTAAGAGCACCTGACTGCTCTTCCCAAGGTCCGGAGTTCAAATCCCAGCAACCACGTGGTGGCTCACAACCATTCGTAGCTACAGTGTACATACATTAAATAAATAAATAAATAAATAAATAAATAAATAAATAAATAAATAAATCTTTTAAAAAAAGAGTCACAAGGAAGTTCAAGTTATAGGAGTCACAAGGAATACATGGAAATTGTGTGGGTTATCTCTCAAGACATTTTCTAAGAGCCCCTAACAATAGCACATTTCCATAGCAGGTTCCAGCAATGGTCAGGGTGGGTCAGGGTGACTTTCTTTGAATGGACACTCTTTGACCCAGGAAGCAAGTGGGTGGAGGAATGTCACTATCTGTTTTATGATTACCATACCTTGGAGCATTGAGTCACAGAGGTCACATTGCCAAGCCTGTGCCTAAAGGCCTAGAATTTTGCTTTTATATTTTTTCAATAGTAAAAGAATTTATTACATGGCTTACATTTTTTTATATTTTATTTTATTTTTAATTCATTTTTTTAAACTCTATATTCCATTGCCCGCCCCCTCATCCACCCTCTGACTGCTCCACGTCCCACACCTCCTCCACACCCCACCCCATCTCCTCAGTGAATGCCCCCATTCCCCACTCCACCTGACCTCTAAACTCCCTGGGGCCTCAGGTCTCTTGAGGGTTAGGTGCAGCATCTCTGAATGAACACAGACCTAGAAGTCCTCTACTGTATGTGTGTTGGGGGCCTCATATCAGCTGATGTATGTTGTCTGGTGGTTCAGTGTTTGAAAGATCTCGGGGGTCCAGATTAATTAAAATTGCTGGGTCAACTACAGGATTGCCCTTCTCCTCAGCTTCTTTCAGCCTTCCATAACTCAACAACAGGGGTCAGCTGCTTATGTCCATTGGTTGGGTGCAAATATCTGCATTTGACTCTTTCAGCTGCTTGTTTGGTCTTTCGGAGGGCAGTCATGGTAGGTCCCTTTTCATGAGCATTCCATAGCCTCAGTAATAGTGTCAGGCCTTGGGACCTCCCCTTGAGCTGGATCCCACTTTGGGCCTGTCGCTTAACCTTCTTTTCCTCAGGCTCCTCTCCATTTCCATCCCTGTGATTCTTTAAGACAGAAACAATTATGTGTCAGAAGTGTGACTGTGGCATGGCAGCCCCATCCCTCACTTGATGTCCTGTCTTCCTGCTGAAGTTATAAGTTCCCTCTCCCTACTGTAGAACATTTCATCTAAGATCCTGGGAGTCTCTCATCTCCCAGTTCTCTGGTGCGTTCTGGGGGGTCCCCTAACCACCTATTTCCTGAGGTTGCCAGTTTACATTCTTTCTGCTGGCCCACAGGGCTCCAGTCCCTTTTCCTCACCCAATATCAGATCAGATTCCCCTCTCTCCCCCTCTCCCCCACCCCGGCCACACTGCCCCCCAACCCCAACCAGAGCTTTACCACACTGATTGCCTTCATAAATTTTCCTTTAATATGAAGCATACTACATTTGGCAAGTGGACCAGGACAAACAGAAGAACTTCCAAATTCCTAGTACTCACAGGGATTTTCTGCAATGTGAATTTAGGGTGTATTACTAATGAAGTTGGAAAACGAACCAATTGTAAACTTGTATCATATTCAGAAAGTCTACTAGAAGAGGGGGCTACTATGTATCTTCTAGCTGTTCTGGGAGAGGTGGTTTGCTTCTTTCAATATCCCTATGCTCACATGGCTTGAATCAATTGTGACATATGATATATCTATTTAAAAGAGTAAGAAATAAAATAACAAATGGAAAAACACATTGCATTCAGCCTATGTTCCTCACAGACATGTGGGATTAAGGGGGGACTAAGGGAGTAGGATTTCTGCACAACAGCATTCTTTCTTTTTTTTTTTTTTTCTTTGTTTTGTTTTGGTTTTGGTTTTGGTTTTGGTTTTTGGTTTTTGTGTTTTTGTTTTTTGAGACAGTGTTTCTCTGTATAGCCCTGGCTGTTCTGGGACTCATTCTATAGACCAGGCTGGCCTCGAACCCAGAAATCCACCTGCCTCCCGAGTGCTGGGATTAAAGGAGTGTGCCACCACTTCCTGCCTCGCAACAACAATCTTGACACTCCTAAACTGCCCCTCTCACTAAATTTAGCAATGTTACTACAAGCACATAAGTAACCCTAGCTGTACTATGGACTATTTGGGTATTATAAGATTTTGGACATATATTTAACACCTAGTCAGTGTGATTAACCTTTTGCAATCTGAGTAGTATGAGACTAAACAGACTGGTAGTTCTTCTGAAAGATTCCGAGAGGAGCCCCTCGCTCAGGCCTCAGGACAATAGCGGACACCCAAGAACTCAGGACAGACCAAGCTTGTTGCAAACCACATGAGGCTTTATTCGGGGAAAGCCAGAGCTCTGGGGACGACTCATATCCCACGCAGGGGTAGAGGAGTCGTCCTCGAGGGGAAAGAGTTCCCAGTTTTTATAGGCCCTCAGGGGGGAAAGGAGAAGGGGGAGATTAGGGGATTTCCAGATCTAAACAATGTCTATTCTCAAGAAATGGGTATGGGAGGGGTACAAGGAAAGAGTCTAATGAAGGCGCAGCAATGGGCACACACCTGGTCAGAACATTGGCAGACACACAGGTTCAAGGAGTGGCCAGAGCATTGTGCACCTCTATTTTTCTAAATCAGTGAAGCTAGTTCTGCTAACACTGACGTCTATCTTGCCAATTTCAGGGCTTCTGTGTCCTTTTACATTCTGCCAGGATCTTTCAATTCAGCATAGCTTTAATGGGACTGATACAAATGGTGATATCTGTTAAGGCATTGCTTCTTTCTTAAAAGAAAGCCTTACAAATACAAATCAGATACCTGACATTGAGGTACATGGTTTTGTGAGAACTTAGTAATCACCAATATACTTATAACAGTACTTTTTACACTGATGCTTTCCTTTTAATCGTCCAGAAAACATTGAAATTTCTTCAGAGGCATATCCATATCAACTTGCACATGAATATTACCTTCCATGTCTTCTGGAACTTTGACCATGTTCTTCAATATTACAGTCTTCACAAGTGTAGCCTAAAATAAAGTGCCAGAAAATGTATGATATATTATTGGAAATTAGGAAAAATTTAAGTTACTATCTTCAGTGAACCTTAGAACAATGACTAGCTTATTCACTTACTCTTCTTCACTCTCAACTGAATTTGCAGAAAAGCATCAATAACAAAGAAACAGTCATGCCCTTATTTTAAAGAGTGAAAATAAAATTTACTGTCTCATCTAAGCAGTGAGGTTCTTGTAGGTCTCCAGCATCACATCTTTATAAAGACGCTTCTGTGAAGGATTCAGCAAAGCCCACTCTTCCTGAGTGAAGTTCACATGCACATTATCATATGTCATTGCATTCTAAAATATCCCATACATGTTTACGAAAGAAAGCACAGTACGACAACACAATAAATGTATACTTCATTGACAATATTGTCATTTAATTCTGATGTATCCTCCACTTATTTCCTAAGCAGAAGTTTTATGTAGTCCATGACATTTTAGAAGAAAACTAAATGAGATTCATCTCTCTCATTTCTTTACTCTTTGAATAGGATATAGCCTTGCAAAAGAAATGCCAACTAATAGACATAAAAAGAGAGAGAGAAGCAAACAGATCAACAGTACTAAGCACACATCAGGGAAATTGTAGGAACAATTACTAATCACAAAAAAAGATGGGTAATCTGGGTGTATTGGCTCATGCCTTTGATCTCAGCACTCAGGAGGCAGCAGCAGGTGTCCCTCAGCAACATGGATTCGAGAATTGTCTGCTCAATGAATTCCAGGACAGTCAGTACATACATTAAAACCTGACTCAGCAGTCATGGATTGGTGCACTGCACCCCACCCCACAACACCACCTGCCTCCTAAGAGGTCTACTCTAACCTGAGACACACACATGGCACATCCTCTCACCCCTATCTGCTGGAACCCTAACAAGCCCACTAGTCATGGACTCTGCCCTGCCCTATGGGAGCTCCATCCTCCTTCTGGTCTGCACCTACACCTGCAGTGATGATTGGTGCACTGCACTTAACCCCACCCTATGGCTTTGCCTACCTCCCAGAAGTCCTACTCACACCCTGGACACATGGCTCTACCTACATCCCAGGAGGCCTGCTCCAACTCGGATAACCAGGCCAGCCAACACCACTGAAAACCAGATGGCTAAAGGCAAGCACAAGAACATAATCAACAGAAGCTACTGTATTATGGTACCATCAGAACCCAGCTCTCCTATACAGCAAGCCCCGAATATCCTAACACCTTGAGAGCAAGACTATGACCTTAAACCCCATCTCATGAAGATGATAGAGGCCTTGAAAGAAGATAAATGATTCCCTTAAAGTAATACAGGAAAATATGATTAAGCAGGTAGAAGAATTTAAAAAGGAAACAAATCCATTAAAGAACGGCAAGAAATACAATCAAACAGGAGAAGGATATGAATAAAATGGTTCAAGTCCTAAAAATTAAAATAGAAGCAATAAAGAAAATGCAAACAGAAGCAACCATGGATATAGAAAACCTAGGGAAGAGTCCAGGAATGACAGATGCAAGCATCACCAACAGAATATAAGAGATGGAAGAGAGACTCTCATGCATACAAGATACCATAGAAGAAATGTATGCATTGGTTAAAGAAAATGCCAAATGTAAAACATTCCTAACTCAAAACACTTAGGAAAGTTGGGACACTATGAAAAGATCCAACCTAAGAATAATAAGAATAGAAGAGGGTGAGGATTCCCAGGATGGAAGGCTAGAAAACATCTTCAACAAAATCATAGAAGAAAACTTCCCTAATCTTGCCCGCGCCCAACTGGCCAGGACGACATGCAACAGGATCCTTCTGCACACGTTTATTCAGTCCTGTTTCTTCTTGTTTATATCTCCCTTGTTTATATCTCCCTCGTTTATATCTCCCTTGTTTATATCTCCCTTGTTTTATATCTCCCCCGAACCCTGGGCCTCTCACTCTTTTATACTCTCAGTTCCCATCCATGCACAGCAGGCCACGCCACCTCACCAGGCACGCAGCTTCAGCTAATCAGGGCAGCAGGGGCATATCTCCATCAAAATGGATTCACCAGTATCCTGGTACACCTTCGCAGCTCTCAAGATGTTTGTGGCTTATATGAGGAAGTCAGGTGCAAGTCATATGACTTAGCTGCAGTCCCTGGCACCTTTGGGACTGCCGCCACACCTGCTCCTTACACCCTAACCAAAAGAGATGTTTAACCTAAAAAGAAGTTTACAGAACACCAAAGAGATTAGACTAGGAAAGAAAGTCCTTCCTCCGCATAATAATCAAAACACTTAATGTACAGAGCAAAGAAAGAATATTAAAAGCTGAGCTGGAGAGATGGCTCAGCAGTTAAGAGCACTGACTGCTCTTCTGAAGGTCCTGAGTTCAAATCCCAGCAACCACATGGTGTCTCACAACTATCTGTAATGAGTTTTGATGCCCTCTTCTGGTGCATCTGAAGACAGCCACAGTGTAGATATAATAATAAATAAATCTTTAAAAAAAAAAGAATATTAAAAGCTGCAAGGTGTGGGGGAAGGGGGAAGCTGGATTTGGTGGCACACGCCTTTAATCCCAGCACTTGGGAGGCAGAGGCAGGCGAATTTCTAAGTTCGAGGCCAGCCCTGTCTACAAAGTGAGTTCCAGGATAGCCAGGGCTACACAGAGAAACCCTGTCTCAAAAAATAAAAAACAAAACAAAAATCAAAAACAAACAAACAAACAAAAAACCAACAACAACAACAAAACCTTCAAGGGAAAAAAAGCGAAAGGCAGACCTATCAGAATTACACCTGATTTCTCAAAAAAGACTCTAAATTCCAGGAGATCCTACACAGATGTCTTGCAGACCCGGAGAGACTACACATGCCAGCCCAGGTTAATATAACCAGCAAAACCAAACCCAAGAAAATACTAGAAATTAATCATCTCACAGCAAAATTAAAAGTAGATAATGACAGACAAACACACATACCACCTCTAATATCAAAATAATAGGAACTAAAAAACATTGGTCATTAATTTCTCAGCATTAATGTACTCAATTCCTCAATAAAAAAACACAGGCTAACAGACTGGATACCTAAACAGGATCTATCATTCTGCTACATGCAACAAATGTACCTCAGCAACAAAGTTAGACACTACCTCAGTATAAACGGCTGGAAAAAGGTTTTCTGCACAAACAAACCCAAGAAACATGGAGTAGAACTATTCTAATATCTAACAAAATAGACTTTCAACCAAAAGTTATCAAAAGAAATGGGGAAGGACACTTCATACTCATGAAAGTAAAAATCCACCATGATGATATCTCCATTCTGAATATCTATGCCACAAAATGCAAGGGAACCCACATTCATAAGAGAAACATTACTAAAACTCAAATCATACATTAAACCAACACAATAATAGGGGAGGATGTCGACATCCCACTTTCACCAGTGGACAGGCCATCAAAACAGAAACTTAACAGAGAAAGAACTGTTATAAACCACATGGATTTAACAGCTATCTACAGAATCCTTAATCCAAAAACCAATAAATGTGCCTTCTTCTCAGCACCTCACAGAACCCTCTCTAAAACTGACCACATAATCAAAACTCAACATATACAAGAAGATTGAAAGAACCACATGCACTCGATCAGATCACCATCAATTAAGGCTAGATTTCCACGATAAGAGAAACAACAGAAAGCCCACATAGTCAGAGAAAAAGAATAACTCTCTCTCTACTCAATGGTTACTTGGTCAGGGAAGAAATAAAGAAAGAAATTAAAGACTTTCTAGAATTCAATGAAATGAAGGCACAACATACCAAAACGTATTTGAAATGCTGAAAGCAGTGATTAAAGGAAAAATTCATACCACTAAGACCCTTCATGAGGAAATTGGAGAGATCTCATACCAGCAACTTAACAGCACACCTGAACAAAAAGAAGCAAACAAACCCAAGAGGAGTAGACAGCAGGAAAGAATAAAACTCAGGCTGAAAATCAATTAGAAACAAAGAAAACAATACAAAGAATCCGCAAAATCAAGAGCTGATTCTTTGAGAACAATCAACAAGATGGACAAACCCTTAGCTAAACTAACTAAAAGGCACAGAGAATGTATCCAAATCAATGAAGTCAGAAATGAAAAGGAAGCATCACAACGGAAATTGAAGAAATTAAAACACCATCAGGTCATACTTCAAAAGCCAGTACTCCACGAAACTGGAAAATATACATGAAATGGATGACTTTCTAGACAGATACCACATAGCAAAGTTAAATCAAGATCAGGTAAACAATATAAAAAGTCCCATAACTCCAGCTTGTTTCTTGGGACCATTTGATTAGAAAAAATTTTTCCCAGCCTTTTACTCTGGGATATCATCTGTCTTTGTCACTGAGGTGAGTTTCCTGTATGCAGCAAAATGTTGGGTCCTGTTTATGTGACAAGTCTATTAGTCTATGTCTTTTTACTGGGGAATTGAGTCCATTTATATTAAAAGATATTAAGGAAAATAAGGCGATTGTTACTTCCTGTTATTTTGTTGTTAGAGGTGGAATTATGTTTATGTGGCTATCTTCTTTTTGGTTTGTTAAAAGAAGATTATTTTCTTGCTATTTCAAGATACAATTCACAGACCAAATGAAGCTCAAGAAGAAGGAAGACCACAATGTGGATACTTCGGTCCTTTTTAGAAGGGGATTAAAATACCCATGGGAGGAGATACAGAGACAATGTTTGGAGGAGAAACTGAAGGAATGGCCAGCCAGTGACTGACTCACCTGGGGATCCATCCCATATACAGTTACCAAACCCAGACAATATTGTGGATGCCAGTAAGTGCTTGCTTACAGGAGCCTGATATAGCTGTCTCCTGAGAGGCTCTGCCAGTGCCTGACAAATACATAAGTGGGTGCTCATAGCCATCCACTGGAGAGAGCACAAGTTCCCAATGAAGGAGAAATGGAAAGTACCCAGGGAGCTGAAGGGGTTTGCAGCCCCATAGGAGGAACAACAATATGAACCAACCAGTACCCCCAGAGCTCCCAGGGACTAAACCACTAACCATGGCTTGTGGGACATCAATGAGAGGAGAGGCCCTTGGTCTTGTGAAGGCTCTATGCCCCAGTGTAGGGGAATGCCAGGGCAGGGAAGCAGGAGTGGGTGGGATGGTGAGCAGGAAAAGGGTGGCTGTGATGGGGGGTTCAGAGGCAAAATGAGGAGAGGGGATAAAATTTGAACTGTAAATTAAAAAAAAAAAAAACCTAAGAAAAGAAAAAAGTCCCATAACCCCTAAGGAAATAGAAGCAGTCATTAAACCCTCCCAAACAAAATTGAGCTAATACCAATACTCCTCAAACTATTCCACAAAATAGAAACAGAAGAAACTTTGCCAAACGAATTCTGTAAAGCCATAGTTACTCTAATATCTAAACTACACTAAGACTCAAGTGAGGAAGAGCATTTCAGATCAATTTTTCTCATGAACATTAACGCAAAAATACTGGATAAAATTCTCACAAGAGAAATCTAGGAAAACATTGAAGACATCATTCACCATGCTCAAGTAGGCTTCATCCCAGGGATGCAGGGATGGTTCAATATATGAAAACCTTTCAACATAATCCACCCTATAAACAAACTGAAAAGAAAAAAAACCCCACATGATCACTTCATTAGATGCTGAAAAAGCATTTGACAAAATCCAATACCCCTTCATGTTAAAAGCCTTGGAGGGATCTGGGATGCAAGGCACATACCTAAACATAATAAAAACAATATACAGAAAGCCAATAGCCAACATCAAATTAAATGGAAAGAAATTGAAGCAATCCCACTAAAAACAATGACAGGACAAAGCTGCCCATTCTCTCCCTATCTATTCAATATATTACTTGAAGTTCTAAGTAGAGCGATAAGACAAAAAAAAAGGCAATCAAGTGGATACAAATTGGAAATAAGTCAAGGTATCACTATTCATGGATATCATGATAGTATGCATAAGTGACCCCCAAAATTCTACCAGGGAACCCCTACAGTAGATAAATACCTTTAGCAAAGTGGCTGGCTACAAAATTAACTCAAAAAAAAATCAGTATCCTTTCTTTATAGAAATGATAAAGGAGCAGAGAAAGAAATTAGGGAAGCAACACCCTTCACAACAGCCACAAATTATATAAAATATCTTGGTGTAGCTCTAACCAAGAAGGGAAAGACAAAAACTTCAAGTCCCTGAAGAGAAAACTTGAAAAAGATAGCAAAAAATGGAAAGATCTTCCATGCTCTTGGATTGGTAGAATTAACATAGTAAAAATGGACATCTCTCCAAAAGCAAACTATAGATTCAGTGCAATCCCCATCAAAATGCCAACACAATATTTTACAGACCTTGAAAGAGCAATCCTCAATTTCTTATAGAAAATTAAAAAAAAAACCCCAAGATAGCTAAAACAATCCTGAACAATAAAAGACCATCTAAGGGAATTGCAATCCTTGACTTCAAGCTGTATTACATAAATGATAGCTGTACTAGTTATAAAAAATGCATGGTATTGGTACAGAAACAGACAGATTGATCAATGGAATCAAATTGAAGACTCAGAAATAAATCCATACACCAATGGAGACTTGATTTTTGACAAAACAAACAAACAAACAAACAATATAATGGAAAATGGAGAGCATCTTCAACAACTAGTGCTGGTCTAACTGGATATTTGCATGTAGAAGAATGCTCAAATCCAAGTGGATCAAGGACCTCAACATAAAGCTAAATTTCATAGAAGAGAAAGTGGGAAATAGCTTTGAATGCCTTGGTACAGGAAACAAATTCTTTTTTGGGGCGGCTCCCTGTTTCTTCCCTTCTCTCTCTTGCTCTGGCCCTGCTTGCTCCAGTCCTGCTCTCTCTGCTCCACCACCCTCACTCTGCCTGTTTACTAAGGAAACAAACTCTTTGTTTTTTCTTTCTTTTTTCCGAGACAGGGTTTCTCTGTGTAGCCCTGGCTGTCCTGGAACTCACTCTGTAGACCAGGCTGGCCTCAGGAGACAAATTCTTAAAGAGAGCACCTGTGGCTTAGGCTCTAGGATCATGAGACCTCATGAAACTGAAAGTTTCTGGAAGGCAAAGTACACTGTCAACAGGACAGAATGGCAGCCTGTGGATTGGGAAAAGACTTTCATTAACCGTACGTTTGGCAGAGAGTCAAAAGTATAGAAAATATAGGCAAAAGATAGAAGGAAATAAAATATTAAACACCAACAAACCAAATAACCCAATTAAAAAATTGGATACAGAGCTAAACAGAGAATTCTCAACAAAGGAATCTCAGGTGGCCCAGAAGCACTTAAAGAAATGTTCAACATCCATAATCATCAGGGAAAGGCAAATCAAAACAACCTTTAAGATTCCACTTTACACCAATCAGAATGGCTCACAAAAAAAAAAAAAAAACTCAAGTGACAGCACATGCTGGCAAGGATGTGGAGCAAGGAGAACAATCCTCCATTGCTGGTGGGATTGCAAATGAACAACCACTCTGGAAATCAATCTGACAGTTTCTCACAAAATTGGAAATACTTCTACCTGAAGACCCAGCTATACCACTCCTGGGTATATACCCAAAAGATATCTATCATACAACAAGGACACTTGCTTAACTATGTTCATAGCAGTTTTAATCACAATAGCCACAAACTGGAACAACCTTGATGTCCCTCCACCAAAGAATGGATACAAAATATGTGGTTCATTTACTCAGCTATGAAAAAGGAGGACTTCATGAATTCTGCAGGCAAATGGATGGAAGTAGAAAATATCATCCTGAGTGAGCTAACCTAGATCCAAAAGGACATGCATGGTATGTAGTCACTGATAAGTGAATACTAGACATAAAGTACAGGATACCCAAGATACACCCCACAGAAACAAAGAAGTTAAACAAGGAGGGCTGAAGTGGGGATGCTTGAATCTCACTTAGAGGAGGGAACAAAATAGTCCTAGGAGGCAGAGGAAGGGAGGGAAGTGAGTGGGAGAGGGGAGGAGGAGGGGAATCGGGGCCAGGACCAGGTGTGCTTATAGACAGGAGAGAGACCCAGAGGGCTAGGAAGATGAATGAATGATCCAACTACCATTCTCAGAAGGGACTTAGAGGTGTAGGTTGTTACTAATAATCACCACCTTTACACAGAGTTTGGAGATGCAGATTGTTAGTAAAGTTATAGTAAGATAATTTTGCCAGTGACTTGGATGTAGAAAATATTGAGGAAAATTTAACAGAAAAAGCACACTCTTGATAGCTGAGCCAGGGCTTTTCTGAAGTCAGGGAGCAAGAACAATGGCAGCCTGGCTAGTACTAGCAGATGCAACTTGCTTGCCTAAGATGGGTTGGTGATCAACACGATGACTGATTTTTTATTCTCATTTTTGTACTCAGCTTCCTGATTTGATTCAATAAAAAATTCTTAGTAAGTGGGTGTGCACCCTGAGGACTTAAAATAGAAATGATTGATTTTTATATTAAAGATTAGATTGTTATTATTTAAAGTTTTTTATAAGATTACTTTTCTTTAAGATTTATTTATTTTATGTATATGAGTACACTGTTGCTGTACAGATGATTGTGAGCCTTCATGTGGTTATTGGGACTGAAATTTTAGGACCTCTGATTGCTCTGGTCAGGCCCACTCACCCTGGAACCACTTGCTCTGGCACACAGATTTATTTAATATTATAATTCAGTACAGTGTTGCTGTCTTCAGATGGACCAGAAAGAGCGTCAGATCTCATTATGGGTGACTGTGAGCCAACATGTGATTGCTGGAATTTGAAATCAGGACCTTAGGTAGCACACTAAGTGATCTTACCCTCTGAGCCATCTTGCCAGCCCCATAGATTACTTTTTAAGATAAATAATAAAATGATCGATCCTTCCTTTGTAACTACAAATTGTAGCTTGCCAGTAAGAGAAACTAGTTTGTAAAAATATCTTGCTGGCTTACACTTTGTTAATCTATAACAAGTTGCTTAGACACAAATTTATGTGGGTTCTTGGAAATAATTTGTTTTTCAACTATTATATGTAAAATGTTTAATCATATAAGGGTACTGGGGAACATGCTGGTTTTTTGTTTTTTCCTTTTTACTTATATTCATTGTAATGATTCACTTCAGTGTTCTTTTCTTCTTTTTTTAAAAAAGAGTTGCCGGGCGTGGTGGCACACGCCTTTAATCCCAGCTCTTGGGAGGCAGAGGCAGGCGGATCTCTGAGTAAGAGGCCAGTCTGTTCTACAGAGTGAGTTCTACTACAGCCAGGGCTACACAGAGAAACCCTGGAAGGAGAAGGAGAAGGAGAAGGAGAAGGAGAAGGAGAAGGAGAAGGAGAAGGAGAAGGAGAAGGAGAAGGAGAAGGAGAAGGAGAAGGAGAAGGAGAAGGAGAAGGAGAAGGAGAAGGAGAAGGAGAAGGAGAAGGAGAAGGAGAAGGAGAAGGAGAAGAAAGAAGAAGAAGAAGAAGAAGAAGAAGAAGAAGAAGAAGAAGAAGAAGAAGAAGAAGAAGAAGAAGAAGAAGAAAAGAAAGAAAAGTAGAATGTAACCACATTGTAAATTTTATACTGCTTGAAAGATTTTGCTGGAGGGTATAACTGTGGAAGAAAAATACATTTGATGGAACTCAGTTTCCTCTAACAAGTGTGTGTGAGTGTGTGTCTGTTTTCTATTGTCACTGACCCCACATCTCCTCCTTGGATCACACTGCCGGAGCTGGCCTCCAACAATCAATTGATGAAGAATATCACACATCTGCAATGCAATGACTCAGAAGGTTCAGGTAGTATTAATGTAATGAATATATGCCATCCTGAGATATAGAGTATAAGCTCTGCCAAATTTCTAAGTTCAAGATATAGATAAATATCAGCACAACAGCATATGTCAATTTACCAGGAGCTACCAGCTTTTGGTCTCTGACAATTCTACACCCCACTTCAGCTTATTCCTGATGTTGAAGCTGGTCTTTGACAGGAGGGAAAGGTGCACTTGGGCAGGCCATAGGAGCCAGTGCCACATGGAGGACACAGAGGGCTAAAGAACTGGACTCTAGAGTTTGGAATCAAATTCTGGACAAATGAATGGTACATATCTCCAGAGTGGTTCTGAGAGCAGATGCAGGTGTGGGTGTTGAGTGTGCTACATTTTCTGCTCCTATTCACAACTCCCAGTTGTTGCAAACTTACAGGAGAGACATTTATGAATGTGGGAAGGGAGACCAGTCAGAAACAAACAAGGCTTGGAGAAAGGAAAAAGGAACTGAGAATGAAGAATTGTTTTTATTTTCCTATGATGACTTGGACAGTATACTCAGGCCAGTTTTAATAAGTTTAGAGTCTAGATGTAGTGGTTCTGAGGATGTAGTTCCCATGGATGAAGAGTGAGTCCCAGGTACCCAGGAGACACCAACTGAGAAGGTACAAGCTGTTGAGGATGTTTTTGTGCATTGTGGATTAAGATGCTGATTGCTATGCCTAGACCTCAGGTTGCAGTGTGGAGGGTGGCATAGTCCAGCACCTCAGGTCTCACGTTATGTAAAACGTGTTTTCCATCACCTCTGATTGGTTAATAAAGTTCTGATCAGCCAATTAGCTGGGTAGAAGAGAAGAAGGCAGGACTTCCAATCCTGGTCATGGTGTCCCAAGGACAGAGTCAATAGAGTGAGGGCATGGGAAGAGAAAGAGAAAAGATAGGGAGAAGAAGATGGACCAGGAGACCACCAGGAAGAAGAGAAGGACCAGATGGATCCACTATCAGGTTGCTATGAGAGAGCAGCCAAGCGGACATACATGAACCAGAGTGAGCCAAGGTAAGACTCAGATGGCCGGTAAAGAACCAAGTGCAGCCGGGCATGGTGGCGCACGCCTTTAATCCCAGCACTCAGAAGGAGAGGTAGGCAGATTTCTGAATTCAAGGACAGCTTGATCTACAAAGTGAGTTCCAGGACAGCCAGGGCCAGTTTCGAAACCCTGTCTCGAAAACACAAACAAACAAACAAAACAACAACAACAACAAAAAACAATTAGTCAAGATAGCATAGTGCAGTTAGAATAGAAGAGCATCTGCCCCGCTAGAGGGCTTGCAGCTTGCAGCTTCTTAATGAACTTATTAGGTTTTCATGTCATTTATTTGGAGCTAAAATGGACTTGAGTGAGTGTAGAAACACACTGTGATTATTTGGGTGCAAAGATAGTGAGGCAAACCCCTCAGAATTACATTTACATTTGGCACCCATCATATTAGGCACAAAATCTAAACTTAGACAGAAACACAAACTTAGAAAGAACCGGGCTTAGAATCTAAAAAGTCCTAGATGGAAGGAGCAAACAAGCACTTCCCGGGAATGGGCAGACTCTGTGATGGCAGGCAGGCTGCTATAAGAATGAGAAAACACCTGACATAGTTAAATCATAGCCAGACACATGTCAGGACATTTTCTTCAGTCTCTCATATGAAATCTGAGGACTTTTAGGACTTGGAAGAAAGATCCAAAGCAATAGAGTAGGGGGAGGTGGGCTTACCTGGAAAAAGTACATGGATTCAAGAACATGAACATTTTTACAATATACTTTAAAATGCAAGCCCACACAGATTTCTGCAATATTTCATTTTCAACACCAGAGGCAGAAGACCCGTGGATCCAGCGCTTTCAAGTAGGATCACAAGCTGTAGTTTTTACATAATTCATTTCCTTGTATTATGGGAGCCACTGCGTTTATGATTTACTACACCTTGGCACATGTCTAACATCATCAAATGCATAGTTAATTATGTTTTGTTTTATGTTGTACTCATTTGCATAAAAGGATGTTAGTTCCTTTTATTTCAAATGTAACTAGCCTTTTGTCATTATCCCATCTTATTATTATCATTATTGTTTATTTTATAAGAATTTTTACTTGTTTACAAGACATTAATTTCTGATTTGTTATATTCATATTGTAAGCTATTAAAGGGCTTTATATTTTAATTTGCGGATTTATTTATCTTTTTAACATTTTATGAGTTTTTAAGTTATGTAGCTGGTATCAATCTTAATTTTTAAAATTTATCAGAAATTGCTTCTTTAAATATTTCATATATGTATATATTAAATGCAAGTTTATTGGGAAGATGCTTTCTGGTGGGCAAGTTCACTGGCCCCAAGGACCAAGGCCAAGGAAGTTGTCATGGGGAAAGAAGGCATGGGGGAGGTGGAGAGACACAGAGGGAGAGAGAGACAGAGTGGGGGGACATGTGCACTGTAAGATGTGAGGAGAGGGGAGGGTAGGAGAGGAGAGGAGAAAAAGTGCTCCCCCCTATTTTTTTCAAATAAATCTTTCTTCTGTTCCTTTATATTCCTATTGTGAATGTATATAATCTATTCGGGGAGGCCAAAGAAGGGACAGACTGACACGAGCCTCACCTCTGTACTGCAGATCTGTGAGAAAGCAATTCAACTCTCAAATGAGAGACTCAAGGTGCTTGCCATTCACTCTCATCACCATGAACTCCTCCCCTCAATTCTGTCTTTATAATATCCCAACATCAATTTTAGTTTTACACAGAGCCTTGTGTGTACAATAACCGTTCAAAGTAGACCATGTCACCTGTACTTTGGTAATAGGATAAACCATACATTATACACATTAAGTTGTCTTTAACTCTCAAAAACATTTATTTTATGTGTCTCAGTTTAACACTAAACTAATAAAACATATTATAAATCCCTTCTTGAAAGACTCCCAGGCTAAGATCCAAGCATACTGAACTAAAACGAAGAATTTAGTAGTTAAGATAACAGATTTTGGGGCTGACGAGTTGGCTCAGCAGGTAAGAGCACTGACTGTTCTTCCAAAGGTCCTGCATTCAAATCCCAGCAACACATGGTGGCTCACATCCACCTGTAATAACATCTAACATCTTCTTCTGGTGTGTCTAAAGACAACAATAGTGTACTTATCTATAATAATAAATCTTTGGGAGAGAGCGAGCAGGGCCTGAGCAAGCAGGGCCAACAGAAGTGAGTGTGGTTGACCTGAGCAAGGTCCCAAATGCAATTCCTAAAAACCACATGAAAGCTCACAACCATCTGTACAGCTACAGTGTACTTGTATACATAAAGTAAATTAAATAGATAGATAGATAGATAGATAGATAAGATCTTTTTTTAAAAAAGGAAATCAGATTTTCTTTTTTTTTAAATTATTTTATATATGTGAGTGCACTGTCACTGTCTTCAGACATACCAGAAGGCGGCACTGGATCCCGTTACAGATGGTTGTGAAATGTGAGATGGTTCTCTTAACTACTGAGCCAGCCCCCAGATTTTCATTATAGGTTTATTCTTCAGAATTTTTTTTTTGGTCAACATTTATGTTCTGGCAAGTTTTATGTTAATTTGACACAAACTGGAATCATAAAATGTTCCATAGGTGCTGGAGAGTTGGCTTAGCGGTTAAGAGTACTGACTGTTCTTCCAGAGGTACTCAGTTCAATTCCCAGCAACCACATGGTGGCTCACAACCATCTGTAACAGGATTTGATACCCTCTTCTGGTGTGTCTGAAGACGTTGACAGTGTACTCTCATATATAAAATAAATACAATCTTAAAGTAAATAAATAAATCTTTAAAAAAAAAATGGGGGGTGGCAGCTGGAGAGATGGCTCAGTGGTTAAGAGCACAAACTCCTCTTTCAAAGGTACTGAGTTCAATTCCTCACACCCACATGTTAGCTCACAACCATAAGTAAAGGGATCTGATGCACTCAGCAGCACCCTTATCTTGCCATTTAGGAGACTTGATCAGGTTCATTTTCTCTACCAATTAAAGAATTAAAAGGCTGGAAAAATTGAGAGCCTGCTGGTGGAAGAATGCATTCTACAACAGCTTTGTTTTAAGCTGCCAGGCTTTTGTCTAAGGTCAACAAATTAGCGGGACTGAAGAGATGCCTCAGTGATGAAATGAGTTTTGTGCAAGCTTGAGGATCTGAGTTCAAATGCCCAGAACCCACCTGAAAATTAGGCATGGATCCAATGTGTTTGTAATCTCAGTTCTGTGGAGTATGAGGGAGACAGACAGATCTTAGAGCTGGCTGGACACCAGTCTCACAGAATCAAGGTTTATACACATGTGAGTTTGTGTGTGTTTGTGTGTGTTTGTGTAAGTGTGTTTAAGTGTGTATGAGTGTGTATGAGTGTGTGTGATGTAGGGTGAATTTGGGTATAGAAGCAAATGGGTGTGACCTGCCTGAATGGCAAATGGGCTAACAGTAGGGAGCACTAGATTTCTGCCATGTCCACAGAGTGAGAGCTCCTAGTAAAGCTTCCTAGCTCTGTGTGCATGCAGCCAGAAATGTGGAGAGACTTGTATACACACCTGAGCCACAGCATCCAAGACCATGGCCTCCGACGAGCCTGCCTTTCCAAACTTCGTGAGGTTTCTTATCATTCAAGTCCACCCCAAATGGGAGGGTCCAAGTCTAATGCAAACAACCCAGGCATAGTTTGGACATTTTTATGGGACAGACCTTGAGTTGATTCAAATGTGAGTGCATAGCACCCTCCATTAAATCATCTCACCCCTACTTAGCTACAGAGCTCATACAGTCTTCCACATTAAAAATCACTTAATATAAAATGCTTCTAGCATGATTCTAGCATGATTACCGAAAATATGACCACGGTCCTGTCAAGTTACAATCTATTTTTATCTTTTTCTTTTTAACCTTTTTAAAAGATTTTTTTATTTATTACATGTAAGTACATCGTAGCTGTCTTCAGACGTTCCAGAAGAGGGTGTCAGATCTCATTATGGATACGTTAAGAGCACCTACTGCTCTTTCAAAGGTCCTGAGTTCAAATCCCAGCAACCACATGGTGGCTCTTTTATTTTTTAAAACAGAAATGGATTCCAAGTAGTTGGTGAGGATCTATTAAAATGAATTACTAATGCTACAGTCTACTATATGCAGAGAGAGGATGGTCAAGTGCCTGACACAGTAATTCACAGCTAGAAGAGGCATTCTTAATTTTATTCAAAATAAACAATGCACCAGGGGGTTGCCTTCAGGCCATTGGCCTTATGAATTATTTTGTAACACACCTCTTGGGGCAGCCTAATTGCCATGACCCTGGTGTATCTAGATTTATTGTCTAGACGGCCATTCTTCTGCTATCAAAACCCCAGTGTGCTCTGACACTCAGATATATGATGATTGCTTCTCACTAAACTTGAAAATCCCTTATGGAAAACTGGACTAAGCTTGACCAATTGAATCTGGAAGGAATGGATACATGCTGTAGAGTCTTTAGGGATGGGTTTCTTCACTAGGGTACATTAAAAAGAAAATGACAAAAAAAACAAACAAACAAACAAAAAAACAGTTTGTCTAAAGCCATCTTTGTTAAGCTTGGATGTTGTCCTCTTGGTATATAAACCTGGACAAAACCCATCCAGAGCCAAGCACAGGGAGAAGATAGACTCCTGATTCCTAATAAAATCAGAGATCAGGAAGCTACTGCTGGGCCTTACCCTTTCTCAGGATTGCTAGGGATTTTGACATGCCTTATCCTTGACAGTCATTTCATTGGGGTTCTCTCCTATAGTATCATTTCACCCAATAACAGAACTCCTTACCTATGACCTTAGGTGTCTTTGGTAATCACCTGATGATGGCAGGAGAACTATTCTACATCAACTGTTAATCCTGAGATTGGCCAGAAAAACCAACTCCAGCATTTTGGGCCAAATTTAAAGCAAGCTTTAAATATTAAATATTGGCCAAGGGATAGACTTTGCTCAGGTCCATTTCCTGGAATTTCCCAGCGGAGAATGGCCTGGAGCCATGTGTGGCAGGGGTTTATAAGGACAAACCTATAGGACATTTATTTTTCCATGGGACTTTGTTATTTTCCAAGAACTTACAAATTCTAGCATTTCAGGAAGTTACCTGGTCCCTGGGCACTTGAGCCATACAGGTTTGGGCATTACACAGCCATGATCTATTGTCATCATATTCTCTTCACCTCTATTCATTATTAATCTAGTAACTAGTGTGATGTCATTTATATATTATAAATGAGGTAATGCATATCAAGTAATTGGTATAGATAAAACTTCTACTGCTATAATCCATTACTAGCTTGAGTCCATTCTCAATTGATTTAAATGAAAGGTGTGTGTGTGTGTGTCTGTGGTATTAAGAACTTACCATATTATATATGTGGTATATGTTATATATATATATATATATATATATATATATAGAGAGAGAGAGAGAGAGAGAGAGAGAGAGAGAGAGACCATATATATATATATGGTCTACATATACTTTTAAGATCTTATCATATTAAACTGACAAGATGATTTCTATATGAGCAGATTGACATGTTTTACTTGGGAAACACTACATTTTCCCATGTTTTAAAGATTGTACACTAATAGACTAGTTCAATAATACATATGTGAACCTTTCTGCTTAGGAAAAAATAAGACCAGGTTGATTCATTAAGGAAACCTAAGTTCAGCTTCTCATTCCTACACGGCTCCGTGACCTGAGTTGGGTCCTAGTTCTCTTAAAGAAAACACAGGGTGACTTTCCAGATCTAGCAAAAATATTCTAAACAACTATGACTCACAAAGCAACAAGGGGGAATGGAAGTAGGGGGCACTGCCCTTTAGGAAGAAATAACAACCCATTGAGGAAGGTAGAAGAACATCTGGAATTTGAGGTGGACATTGCTGTTGGAATTTCCAACCCCAGTAAGCCCATATTTTTTTAAAAATCCAGTTATTATACTTATAAGCTATATGCCTGCAGATAAAACACTGTACTAACTTATTCCACAGCTATAAGATCCCCTTCCTACTTATGATTTCTCCTGGCCACATGGTTCTGGTCCATCGTGCTTCCTCCTCCTGCATCCTCTTTCCTTCCCCATTTGTTGTCTTCTCCTTATCTACCTGACCCCACTATTGAACATCTAGTCCCACCTTTCCCCCTCACTGCCCAATCACAGACTCGCCTTTATTGACCACTTAAAATGGGGAGAAGGTTCACATGAGATCACCTGAATATTTGATGGACCGCTGTCCTGGGGCAGCCCTTCTGAAGAAGCAGAATTAACATCAGAATAAGAATAGCATCTGGCCATCCCACATAAGGATTGAACAAAAAAAAAAAAAAAGAGTGTTGGGTAAGAGAGTTGGAGAGTGCAATGGATGGGCAATTACTGTATACAAAAGGGGATAGAAGATCACAGGACATCCTGCAGCCTGCGTGAAAGTCCAGATGAAGAAAGAAGGAATGAGTGAGTGAAGAATGTCAGCACCTGTAGTCTCTTTGTGGGCATTCAGCAAACAGCCCCATGTGGCTGGGAAACAGACAGAAAGCAGAAAAGCCCCTTCAAGAGGGGTTGAAGGGCCTTGAACGCCACAGCAAACACTTGGGATTTCTATCGGTAAGTCATTCTGAGTCTGGGAGTACCATGATTTCTTCTGTCTTTCCTAGGAGAGGTCCTGGGAATAGAAGGAAATTGTAAAAAATAAAGTAATTAATTAATTAAACATTTAAAAATGATTGGAAAGGGAAAGAATGTTAAGTTAAGCCTACTATATAAAGGAAAAGCCATCACTATTACAGAAAAGAGAATCTGTTTGAATGAAAAGGTTGTCACACATGCATGTGGTATGGCATGCCTACATATCTACACATCTAGAGCTTGGGAGGCTAAGGCAGAAGAGTGGAGAGTTTGAGACCAGCCTGAGCTACAAAATAGCTACCTGAGCTATTTTGTCTAGTTATTTTGTACTAGTTACTAGCGCTTGTAAAATACAGAATATGTTTTGGAAAGCAAAATGCTTTTAATTAATGCTTTAGATTCAAAAACAAAACGTATAATTTGACTGTTCTATTAGTTCCTTGTTGGAAGAGGTGTTCTTTGTAATAAAAAAGGCATTTGTCTCATGCTACTGTCTTAAATTTATTTTTCGTTTTGAGTACAGAATATATGGTTTGATTATAAAACTGAAGACATGGGGGCTGGAAAGATGGCTCAGCAGTTAAGAACACTGACTGCTCTTCCAGAGGTCCTGAGTGCAATTCCAAGCAACCACATGGTGACTTACAACCATCTGTAATGGGATCTGATGCCTTCTTCTGGTGTGTGTCTGAAGACAACTACAATGTACCTATATATAATAAATAAATCTTTTTTTTAAAGAAAAGAAAATAACACTGAAGGAAGAATATTCTTTTACTTTAAAGGAAAAAATAGCTGATGGGAGATAGTAGTAGAAAGATAGTTACAGAGAACTAGCATCTTTCACTTTAGTAGGATACCTACTATGAGTAGAGCTAGAAACAAGAAATTGGGGACAAAGGGTATTGCCCCACTTGTACAGGACCATGTGGGCATTGGTCTTTGCTCTCATAAAGCTGCGATCTACCCAACACTACAGACTGCTTTGTAGATGGTGCATGGCACGTGCATATTTCCACTTCTAGACCCAACAGAGATTGTCTGTCACTATAAAAAAGTCACATAAATTTCCAGCACAGAAACACTGAAAATACTAAGTCAGGGTGCCAGGTTAGGTATCTGCTGAGATCCACAGATGTCCATTCGCTGACTGCAATCTTCTTGCTGTGTTCCCATGGCAGAAGGAATACAGGAGCTCTCAGGTCTATTTTCTAAGGCTAGAACCACACTCATGAGTACTCCATGAGGGATACATACTTGTGACTTGATAATCTGCCAAAGGCTCATAATCACATTAACCTGGGGTCCCAGTTACCACACGCAGCTTCCAGAGGACATAAACATTCACTCTACAGCACAGAGGATCTAGTATTTCAGCTGCCCAATCTCAAAATTAGGAAAGAAATCTGAGTGTCTGGGTCTTTGTAGAGGGCTGCCTTAGGGGCTAACGCTGAGAATGTAGAAGCAGCAGATGGGTCCCTGGTCAAGGCTTGGACTGGGCAGATTGTTCCATGATTATTCCTTAACAATACACTTCTAGGAATCTATGTGAGGGCTGGCAACATGACTCAGAGAGAAAAAAAAAAACAAAAACAAAAAAGCACGTATCACATAAACCTAAAGACCTGAGTGCAATCCCAGAGCTTAGGCAAAGGTAAAAAAACCAATTCCTCAAAGTTGTCCTGATTTTCACACATGTGCCATTATATGTATGTGCCCACACATTCATCAGACACTATACACACAATAAAAATTAATTTTTGTCAAAAAATTTAAAAATAAATGTTACATGAATACCATACTTTAGTAGACTTATGCAAATTGCACGACGGATAACTAACAATAGTATAGCAATCTCTTTGCATGTTATTTAGAGTAATGGACACATTGGCCAATATGATGTGAGTAGTATAATCCCTACTGTTCATATGACAAAACAAGCTCTCAGAAGAAGAATGGAGGGGTGACATACCAGCATCAAAGGAGTCTACAGAAGAGCCTGAGTACCACCTTTTTGTGGTCCAGAGAAGAAGGGGATATCAATATGAGAGATGACTGACAGAGCTAGTTGGCACCCAATAGACAGGAAGTGAGGGCTGCAGAGGCTCAGAGAAGTGGGACCAAGGTGGATGTGAAGGCACCCTGAGCAATGTGTTTCCTGAAAAGCTGTATGAGATCCGTGCCATGACTAGCTTAGGAAGATCCCAAAGCACAGTTTTGTGCTGTCTTTCTTGGTCTCAGCTAAGATGTAAACCATCCCTTTCTCCTGCATCCAGTCTGCATGTGTCACCCACCCATGTGTTGCTCCACCACTGTCTCTGTCTCAAATTTACTGTCACTGCAGCTGTATACAAATGATCCTTGCTGCCAGAGTGCTTGTGTTTTCTGGCTCCCTTTACCTTACTGCGGTGTGGCACTGCCATCTCACATCATCACAGGAAGAACTGTGCACGTAATATTTTAAGGGTCAACAGCTAGTTTCCGTTACTTTTTACTGTAACATACAGTTAAACATTGTTGTTAACCTGTTATTGTGTTTAATTTATAGGCTAAACGTTATCATCAACATTCATGCACAGAAAACAGCATGCATGAGGCTTGTTGCTATTCCACTGGAGTCTCCTCATTCATTTCCCATGGATAAAGGATTACTAGTCTTCTGAAGGACAGAGCACAGTACAAAAGTACATACTGAACACACTTAGCAGACTTAATGTTTGTGCACACACAGTCCAAAAAGAGAAAATGGAAGCCTCATTTAATCAAAGTATCCTTAGTAATTGTGTTTTCCATATATGTACAATTTTCAGCCAACTAAAGCTTAGGTACCAAAATATTTTTAGCAAAAGCTTTTTTTTTTATGGGAATATTTCTACAATGAGATAATCCCTATAAAGCATGGAACACAAGTCCTGGCACATAGAGTTTAATAAGTCTCGTCCCGCGGGATTCAGTTATTCGTGAGTGCGAGGGGGACTGCAAACCTGGAAGAAAATGAGAGGAAGGGAAGGAGAAGACGACCAAGCAAGATTTGTCGAGGTCTTCATCTATTAGGCTGAGAGCTGGGTTTTAAAGCATGCAATGAGGGGAATAGGGAGGGGTCGAGGGGGAATTTAACAAAGAATAAAGAAGTAGGCATTTGCTGACCTGAGGGCAGAAGTCAGGCTCCACGCAGCCAGCACTCTGCATCTTATCTCTGGAAGATCCTCCGTGTAACAGCCTTGGGACATCAGGCCCCGCTCAGGTGTAACTCGTGTCCTTAGAACTCATGAGAGATGAGGAAGAGGTAGGTAAGAGGGGACTATAATTCAGCTTTTACAGCCTCAGGTGCCAGGAAGGGAACAGGGAGGAGGGAGTGACAACCGGCTCCTAGCATGAGGCCATTTGACCTGTCAGGGTGGGAGATTGTGAAGGGCTTGCTTTCTCACAGTATGGTCTCTGACAAATAATTGTTAGTAAGTATTTTGTTGTTATTGTTGTGCTTGTTGTTGTTTTCAAGGCAAGGTTTCTCTGTGTAGCCCTGGCAGTCCTGGAAATCACTCTGTAGTCCAGGCTGGCCTAGAACTCAGAAATCTGCCTGCCTCTGCCTCCCTAGTGCTGGGACCTAAGGCATGTGCCACCACTGCTCAGCTAAAATTAAAGGTTTAAGTATTTGTGTTTAAAACTGAGGTTGAAGCAGGGCTTGGTGGCCCATGTCTTTAATCCCAGCACTCGGGAGGCAGAGGCAGGCGATTTCTGAGTTCAAGGCCAGCCTGGTCTACAAGGTGAGTTCCAGGACGGCCAGGGCACAGAGAAACCCTGTCTCGAAAAACCAAAAATAAATAAATAAATAAATAAATAAATAAATAAATAAATAAATAAATAAATAAAAAAAACTGAGGTTGACACCTCTGAGGTTCAAACTCAGGACCTTCACATTATGAGACTGACGCGCTGCCTACTATGCTAAGAAGGCACCTGTAGTAATTTTTAATGTGAATTAAGTGGATTATAGGTCAATTCATTAATGAGGCTATGAGCACAAGGACATCTTGGAAGTGACCAGGAATTCTGGGGTTGTTGGCATCCGCACAAAACAGCTCCAATGTGAGGGATGTGTAATGGTGGGACTGGATGTCAGCTAACTACTACTCACTCTATCAAGCTGTCAGGTCTTATGGCTGTCAATATGCCTGTACTGGCTATTTCTCACCTCACAATTTCCTAACACTAAGCATCTTTGAGCTGAGACACAGAGCCCCCATAAAGCCGTGCTAGACTTGTGGTAGATGCTTGCCTAGTGAAACTTTTTCTCTTATTCTTTCAGCCACATCCTTTGAATGTCATTCCTGAGAAAAGACATGCATTTAATTCTTCTAATATCACCCAGGCAAGACAGGAAAGAGGAAGGGCAGTGGTGGCTGCCAGTGGAGAACAGGCCCATTATTCATGGCAAGAGTGGTGTGGGGCCTCGTCATTTCTGTTCCTCCTGAGGATGCTATTTTAAAGAAAACTGTTCCTCATGACTGAAGATTTTCACACAGAAGACATAGACCAGCAGCAGGTGTGCCAGTGGCATGGCATGGCATCACTCTCCTCATAGGCATAGGGGAGTTCACACATGTGGATGTGGTAGAAGAGACTGTTCCTGGGTAGGAGGTGTGAGATTTGCAGTCTCTTGTTTTCACCAGGATCTCTATTTCTCTTCCACAGTACTGAATGACTCGTTCTGTTTCATTTTCTCTTTGTTAAAGTTTATGGGGTTTTTTTCCTGTTGAATTTGTCGAATAGCAGGCAGTATTCCTAGAGAAGTCTATTTTCTAGTGTCACCTTGTGTCCAGGACCTTGTTTGCATGACCTTAAGTAGGACACAAGTGGAAGACAGCATTGAGGGTACCCCTTGGTGGCTTCTACTGAACCAATTTCATATAAGATGATGAAAGACTAACTCTGAGAAAGGTGCTATACTGTGTACAGTAAATTTTCTTTAAACAAATGTTCATGTGTGGTCCTTATTTTATTAGAAATATTTTATAATCGCTTTATAAATAATTTAATAGTTATATAATATATGTATATATATTAGAAATAAAAGAGTTAAAATAAAAATTAAATTAAAAAAAATTTTTGAGTCTTTAATTTAAAAAAATAATTTCACAGTGAGCTTTTGAAGCACATTTTCAGTAGCCTATTCCCAATGTGATCAGTCCTCTAGCTGGAGCATAGGATGTGCAAACTCACCCAATTACATGTATTTTGCATGACTGCCCTCCCACACAAAAGTGAATATTATGATCTGTACTTTGGATGCTAATTAAAGCATCAGGGTAACATGCCATCTTCTTCAAATACCCATAGAGCCTTTTGCCCTCCCAAATAAATTTCACCTTCCTTCTTAGGAAGAGGAGACAAGCATTCTCCCTTTCTGGGGGGGCAAGGGTTTTGCATTTTGATTCTTTTTTATTATTATTAAAGATCTATTCATGTATTCTGTAGAGTGTTCTGCCTGCATGCCAGAAGAGGGCACTAAGATCACATTACAAATACTTGTGAGCCACCGTGTGCTTGCTGGGAATTGAACTCAGGACCTCTGGAAGTGCAGTCAGTGCATTCAACCTCTGAGCCATTTCTCCAGTGCAGTTTTCTTCTTCACATAATTTCACAGTATCACTGTATCCATAATTTAGCTAATTACTTAAATTAAAATTTCTAATAATGAACAAATTTGTAGTAGATCAAAATGACTAGACCGAGGAAATACGCATTGCCCTTAACAACAGGTTTCAATAGCATACTCTGTTAACTATGAATGTGTGCATATGAAAGCTGCTCTCTTAATTTGCTGATACAAAATTAATTGTTGAGCACACTCTAGAGAAATAACACTTTTATTTTGTCTTTTATGTTTTTCAAGAACTGAGGACCGAACCCAGGGCCTAGTGCTTGCTAGGCAAGCGCTCTACCACTGAGCAAAATCCCAAACCCCGAAATAACACTTTTTAGTTTAAGGTTTGCTAGGGCAAATTTCAGGAAATAACACATTGAAAAGTTAGTTTCAAGCCAATCACAAAAGAACTCACTTGATAGGCACTCACTGATAAGTAGATATTAGCCCAGAAACAGAATACCAAAGATACAAGCATTTGAAATGTAAATAAAGAAAATAATAAAAAACAAGAAAAAAAAAGAAAAGTTAATTTCAGTGTATAATGTGCTTTCTGGTAGTTATATGGTCAATAAATAATACTGAGCAGCCAAAACAATGTAGTGAAGTTAAACTACCCTCAAGCATGTAGAATTGTGTAGTAACAGCACAGAACCCAGAAACATCCTCCTTACACAGTAAATCAGTTTAGATGTTTTACATATTCAATACAATGTTGACTCTAAGAAAACACACTGAATTGTTAGGAAATCATGATCTCTGCATGCACAGTAAAGACCAGAATTCATTACCTGCTCATCAGGCAACATTACCAAGGAGAAACAGTGCAAGACCTCAGAGACCAATCATAGTTCATGCTTTGCATGATATAGAAGAACACAGGCAGGAAACCTTTTAAGAAAACTCACAAGACTTTTCTTTCCCTTTTTAATCACTAACCCAGCCAAAGGCATTCTGGTCATTATGTGTTTGTTCTTCCTATGAACCTTACAAATTGTGAAGCAGCTTGGGATTAAACATTTCAAAAACTAATAGTCACATGACAGTCATCTTTCTCGAATTGCTTCAATGCATCAGCAACACATCCCATGGAACACTTTGGAACTTTCTCTTAGACCTCATAACACAGTGCGGTTGGTCCTTTTCAGGCAAGGATCATTTAATCTGTTAGCATCTACTGGACTCCTTGTCTGGCTTAAGAGATCTTTACGGTGCTTCAATCTCTAGTCCATCTTGGTCATCTTGGTACCTCTTATTAGTAGAGGCATGGTTGTACTTTCTGAGTTTACTCATCAATACTGTCATCACCTTAGCAATTTCCCCAAGATTAGACAGTTATTTTCTAGCTCAGGGTTCGACATCCATGAAAAACCTAGGCATGACACACACAACTATAATCTTAACCTTCAAGAGGTAGACGTAGTAGGAGGACTTTTAATTCAAGACAACTCTCGACTACATGTGAGATTCTATCTTAATATATACTGTCCTCATGGGGGCGGGGAAATGGAAAGGAAGAGATGTAGACGAATATAGATGTGGAAAATGGAAGGAGAGGGGAAGGAAAAAAGAGACTATTTAAAACATGTTATTTCTGTTATCAAACATGCAGAGAAATATCTGCTTGTCAGTTTCTCTCCAATGTGTTATCTTTTATGCGATGTATATTGGTTTTTCAAGACAAGGTTTCTCTATGTAGCCCTGGCTATCTTGGAAATCATTCTGTAGACCAGGCTGACCTTGAACTAAAAAATCCACCTGCCTCTGCCTCCCAAGTGCTGAGATTAATAAACCCATGTGCCACCACTGCCTGGCTATGCTGTTCGTCTTAATTTGGGTTTTATTGAGGTGAAAAAAAATACCAAGACCAAGACAACTCTTATAAAGGACATTAATTGGGGGTATTGTACAGATTCAAAGGTTTGGTGCTAGAAGAAAGGAGAATTCAACATCTTGATCAGAAGGCAGCCAGAAGACTCTTCTGCTCTGGGTGGAGCTTAAGCATAGGATCTCAGAGTCCAAGCCCACAGTGACAGACTTTCTCAAATGCTACATCTACTCCAAAAGGCCATAGTTCCTAATATGGCCACTTGCCACGGGCCAAGTATATTTAAACCACCATACCTTTCAATATCATTGTAAAGTCTTTACCATATTAGTTATATTCATAGGATTACTCTTTAGTATGTGCTCTTTTATGTAGTTTTAGGCAAGTTGATTGTGAATAGGTTTTACCACATTGTCTACAAAATAAGTTTTCTCTCCAGTATGAATTCTTTCATGTCTTTCAAGTGAAGCATGACGAACAAAGGATTTACTACATTGCTTACATTCATAGGGTTTCTCTCCAGTATGTATTCTTTTATGTACTTGGTAATAATTTTGACATGCAAAGGCTTTGCCACATTGCTTACATTCATAGGGCTTCTCTCCAGTATGTGTTCTTTTATGTACTTGGAACATACTATGATATGCAAAGACTTTACCACACTGATCACACTTGTGAGGTGTCTCTTCATTATGTGTTGTTATTTTATGCATTTTGAGATGACCATGTTGTGCAAAGGCTTTGCCACATAGATCACATTTGTAATGTTTCTCTCCAGTATGAATTCTTTCATGTTTTCGAAGTTGACCACGAGAAGCAAAGGATTTACTACATTGCTTACATTCATAGGGCTTCTCTCCAGTATGTGTTCTTTCATGTACTTGGAGATAACTATGATATGCAAAGCCTTTACCACACTGATCACACTTGTAAGGTGTCTCTTCAGTATGTGTTATTATTTTATGCCTTTTGAGATAACCCTGGTCTACAAAGGCTTTGCCACATTGCTTACATTCATAGGGTTTCTCTCCAGTATGCATTCTTTTATGTATTTGGTAATAATGTTGATATGCAAAGGCTTTGCCACATTGCTTACATTCATAGGGTTTCTCTCCAGTATGTGTTCTTTTATGTACTTGGTAATAATTTTGACATGCAAAGGCTTTGCCACATTGCTTACATTCATAGGGCTTCTCTCCAGTATGTGCTCTTTTATGTACTTCGAACCTTCCATGATATGCAAAGCCTTTACCACACTGATCACATTTGTAAGGTTTCTCTTCAGTATGTGTTGTTATTTTATGCACTTTGAGATTACCTTGGAGTGAAAAGGCTTTGCCACACTGATCACATTTGTAAGGTTTCTCTCCAGTATGAATTCTTTCATGTATTCGAAGTTGACCATGAGAAGCAAAGGTTTTACTACATTGATTACATTCATAGGGTTTCTCTCTAGTATGTGTTCTTTCATGTATTCGAAGTTGACCATGACAAGCAAAGGTTTTACTACATTGATTACATTCATAGGGTTTCTCTTCAGTATGAATTCTTTCATGCATTCGAAGTTGACCAGGACAAGCAAAGGATTTACTACATTGATTACATTCATAGGGTTTGTGTTCAGTATGCATTCTTTTATGCATTCGAAGATTACCAGGGTATACAAAGGCTTTAGAACATTGATTACATTTGTAAGATTTCCCTCGAGTATGAATTCTTTCATGTTTTCGAAGTTGACCATGAGAAGCAAAGGATTTACTACATTGCTTACATTCATACGGTTTCTCTCCACTATGTGTTCTTTCATGTATTTGGAGAGTATGGGGTCCTGCATAGGCTTTACCACATTGATTGCATTTGTAGCGTTTCTCTCCAGTGTGTGTTATTTTCCAAATTCGGAAACTACTATGATGAACAAAGGCTTCACTGCACTGAATGCCTTCATAGGGATTCTCTCCAGTAAAACTTCTTTCATTCCTGCAAAGGTAATTGGCACATGTGAAAACTTTACCACATTCACTAGACCAATGAATATTTTTTATCTGTAGGAATTAATTTTACAATTTGGTCTAATTGGAAAGAAGAATCACATCTTAAGATTTTTATCACTTTGTTTACATTCATGGGTTCCCCTTCATTATGTGTTGTTTTGCATGCCTGTAATGGTAAGAGTGTTATTACATGGCTTACATTTGTAGAATCCTTCTTCTCTATAATATTTTTCACAAATTTGATGAGAAATGGAAGAGCTCAGAGCTTTACCACACTGAGTACATTCATAAACTTTCTATATTGTGAAATACACTACATTTTCACACTACTTTGGCAAAGTAAACCTGGACAAACAGAAAAGAATTTCTACAATCCTAGTACTCATACGGATTTTCTGCAGTGTGAGTTTGGGGATATATTACCACTGAAATTGGAAAACAAACTAATTGTAAACTTGTAGCACACTGAGAAAGTTTGCTCAAATGTGGACTACTACATACATTTCAATTGTTCTGTGGGTGAGAGAGTTACATAGCTTATTTCAGTATCCCTATGCTCACACGGCTTGTATCCATTGTAATACAGGATATACCTATTTAAAAAGGAATAACAAATGAAAGATTTCCACGTTACATTCATGAAGTTTGGTTGTTTATCCATCATGGACATATGGTATAGGCATTAAGTTTCCTCCTCAACAACATTCCTGACTCTCATAAACGGCCCCACTCGCTTAAACTTAGCAATGTTAGTCTAGGAGTAATCAGCTTCACTATGAAATATTTGCTTATTACAAACATACACTTATCACCTAATATATATCTTAGCAATATTTGAATGATATGAGACTAGATTCGCATTTCCACAGAGCAGCTGGAATGTGGCTATGATTCAAATGGTAATATTTGTGAAAGCATTGTTTCCTCGTCTTCTCTTTCAGAGAAATGCCTTGAAAACACAAATCAGACACCTGACATTGAGGTATGGGGATCTGTGAGAATTTAATCAACACACTTAAAGAATGCTTTTTTTATTTTATTTTTTTAAACACTGTTGCTTTTCTTTAAAAGTTCCAGGACACATTAACTTTTCTTTATAAGCATATCCATACCAACTTGAACATGAAAATTACCTTCCATGTCTTCTGGAACTTTGACAATGTTCTTCAATATTATGGTCTTCCCAATTGTAGCCTAAAACATAGTACCAGAAAATGTATGATATATTATTGGAAATTAGGCAAATTTAAGTTACTATCTTTAGTAAACCTGATTTATTCACCTCATTCTTCCTCATTCTCAAGTGAAATTACAGAAAAGCATCAACAACAAGGAAACAGTTGTTCCCTTATTTTAAAAAGTGAAAGAAAACTCAGTCTTACCTACAGCATTGAGGTTCCTGTAGGTCTCCAACATCACATCTTTGTAGAGACTCTTCTGTGAAGGATTCAGCAAAGCCCATTCTTCTCGAGTGAAGTTCACATACACATCATCATAGGTCAATGCATCCTAAAATATTCCACACATGTGTACAACAGAAACCATGATACCGACATCACTGTAAATGTATGCTTCATTGACAATATGTGTGTATGATTCTGGTGTTTCCCCTACTTATTTCATGACCAAAAAGTTCTAATGTAATTACCAAGTCATCTTAGAAGGAAACTGAGTAATAAGGTTCAATTCTGTCATTTCTTTGCTTTTTGAATAATGTTTAACCTTACTAGAGAAATGCTAATTAACAGAGAGAGAGAGAGAGAGAGAGGCAATATTGAGCACACATCAGAGAAATTGGGCAAGCTGAGCATATTAGTTCATGTCTTTAATCGCAGCACTCAGGAGACAGAAGCAAGTATATCATATCTCTGGTCTATTCAGGACAGCCAGAGGTACATATTAAGACCCTGTCTCACCTGTAATAATCAATCAAACAAACAAGAAAGATAGAAAGGACTCAGATATTTTTAACTGGAGTTCTTAGAAAGAATTGCACATTCACTCCATTTCTCTATTCATCTTGCAGCATCCTAAAGTGTCCCAGTTTAATCTGTAACAGTAACAAGATCTTACTAAAAAGGGATGCATCTTTAAACACATACAAATAGACAGATGAAAATATTGGCAATGTCAATATTGATTCTACATGGGACAGGAGATGGCTCAGCAGTGAAGAGCTCTTGCTGGTCTTGCAAATAATTGGGCTCAATTGCCAGTACCTTCAATGGGACTTCACAACGATCAATTACTTCAAGTTCAGGAATTCTGAACCCATCTTCTCACTACTATGGGGACCAGGTATACATGATGTGCATATTCATGCATAGACTCAAATATTCATATTTATTTTAAAAATCAAAACAAACACAAAAGGTAGAAAGAATGCTATGCACCTACAATCCAATGACTCAGAAAGCTCAGGCAGTATCAATGTCATGAATACACGCCATCCTGAGAAACAGAATATTCTCTCTACTAAATTTCAAATTTCAAAACGTGTATGAACATCAACACAACAGCATATGCTTGACATGTACCAACATCTACATTGCAAGACCATCAGTCAATGATATAAAAACAAACAAACAAAGAAAAAAGCTAGGCATGTTGGCCCACATTAAATCCCAGCACTCTGGAGTCAGACTCAGGTGGACTTGTAAGCTTGAGGCCACATGTGCTATACACCTACACAGAAAAATGATGTCCTCAAAGACAAAAACAACAAATTTAAAATTATAAAAACACTGAGCTTACAAAATAACTTAGCACTGAATTACAACTGCTTCAACTGCATCCTATGTAATTTAGGGGATAAAGTCTATAATGGTGAAGGCAGGACAACATAAGAAACAAGCTGACTAATCACTCCAACAACCACACAGTTCAAACACACACACACAGGAAATGGGTTGAGTCTATAGACACTCAAATTTCATCCCCAATAAGCAATCTAGAAAGGTTCCTCCTACCAAACGACTAAGACTGAGTTGGCCAAAGCCAAGCTAAATCTATGACAAGCTGCAAACTGACAATTTGGGAGACTAGGCTTAAGTTTGTTTCCCAGAACTAGAAAAGTCCAAACAAGTCAATTCAGGAAAACCACCCTCATAGACTGCCAATCAGGAGCTTCCAGGAGCTGCCTCTGCCACCAGGCCTGAGGCAAATCTAAACCAAGATTACTTAGCCTTGTTTCCGGAAAGTCTCCCAAATTCCCCAGAACCTAAACCAATCCCAAAGAAACCCATACCCCTGTAAATTGAGTCAACCAATCAGAATTAAGTTCACGTACTGCTCCCTAGAACTCCCCTAACTGGCTTTAAATGGAGCTTGCAAAGCTCATGTCTGTCTCCATCCCAGTGAATGACAGACCCCTGTATGATAGAATTCTGCAGAATAAAACAATTTTGCATACTATTTGAGTTGGGGGCTTCCTTCAGTGATTCTTGGACCCTAACATTATAAGCTCTCCCAAAGAAAGCTACAATAGAAAAATAAGTGTTCAAAGACATCACTCTATCTGGGAGCTTTTTGACTCAAATCAACTACATTCTGGTCACAGACATTCATGATGAAAATGCACTGATTTAACTTCAATGACCCTAATAATCTGCAGCAGCCCATACATTCTTCAAATGTCCAAAGTCTATTATGACTCTCTTTTTTAAAATCAAGATTTATTTATTTCATTTATATGAGTACACTGTATCTATCCTCAGACACACCAGAGGAGTGCATCAGATCCCATTACAGATGGTTGTAAGCCACCATGTGGTTGCTGAGAATTGAACTCAGGATTAAAGGAAGAATAAGCAGACAGTGCTCTTAAGGACTGAGCCATCTCTTCATGCCCTCTTCTGATACTCTTGATTGCTACATCTTGTAAAATCAAAAAGTAAGCCGGGTGTGGTGGGGCACAATCTTGTAAAATCAAAAAGTAAGCCCGGTGTGGTGGGGCACCCCTTTAATCCCAGCATTAGGGAGGCAAAGGCAGGCAGATTTCTGAGTTCCAGACCAGCCTGGTCTACAAAGTGAGTTCCAGGACAGCCAGGGCTATACAGAGAAACCCTGTCTTGAAAAAAACCAAAAAATAAAATAAAATAAAATAAAATAAAATAAAATAAGGGAAAAACCAAGGACGAACATTGTTTCTTGCCTTGCCCTCTGACTTGGTCACTGTCTCATGCTCAGCTAGCTCTCTCATGTAACCCAGGCCCTCTTGCTTAGGGATCCTGCCACCCTCAGTGGAAGACCCTTCCCACATCAGTCATCACAATCTCTTACTAACATGGCATCCAGTCATTTTAATGAGGGCATGAGCTCAAGTAAATCTCCCTCAGATACCTGTAGGCTCCAAAACGTCGACAACTTAAGCTAATTGGAACACACAGACAATAATATATCAGAAAGTTTCAAAAACCCTAATCTAATTTGTTAACTATATCAATCACTTAAGTAGCAAAACCCCAAAAATAGCTCATTGCAGCGACTGAAAGCCAGAGTTGCCAAGAAATGAGGAGAGGCAAGCCTTCAGAATCAAGAAGAGGAAATTAAAACTGTTTCCCAAACTATCAAAAACTCAAGAAACTCATAGTAAATTTTTAAAAGACAAAAGTAGGTAAAGGTCTATCATTTCCCAGAGAAACAACAATATAATTAGATGATAATGAAAAAAAAATATCACACAACATAAAGAGCACCACAAATAAAAAGAGACAGAAAGACTGACAGACATATAAGTGTTTTAAAAATGAAGTACAAGAGTATAATGAAAAAAATTAAGAAATTACAGGCCAATACTCATCCTGTGTATTCTGTTTCTTCTCTTTGCCAATAATAGAAAATAGATTAAAAGTGGCAAAAACCTGGTCAATTGGATATAGAGGTAGCCTAAGGAATGGGAAAAGATTTTTTTTTTTTTTTACCAAATCCACATCTTACAAAGGCCTAATATACAAAATATATAACAACCTCAAGAAACTAGGCTTTCCAAAGTAAAAAATTCCATTTATAGTGGGGTATAGATCTAAACAGAGAATTCTCAACAGACAAGTCTCAAAAAGCTGAAAAATACTTAATGAAATAATCGCCATCTTAGCCATGAGGGGAATGCAAATCAGAACTACTTTGAGTATCTATCTTTTACAAGTCAATAATAAAAGTGGCAGGGCATGCTGACAAGGATGTGGAGAAAGGGGACCAAAACACAACTCCTTGTGGGATACAAACTAATACTGTCACTAGAGAAATCACTATTTCCTTAGAATCATAGTTCCTCACAACAGTGAGAATCCCTGTAGCCAAAACCCAGCTACACTGCTCTTGGGAATCTATCCAAACGGTGCTCCACTGTACCACAAGAACATTTGCTCAACTATGTTCCTAGCATATTTATTCATACTAGCCAGAAACTGGAAACATCCTAGAGGTACCTCAAATGCAGAATGGATAAACAAAAGATGAGGTATGTTTATACAATGGAGTATCACTCAGGTGTTTAAAAAAAATGACATAGTGAAGTTACAGTCCAATGAATGCAACAACAACAACAACAAAACACACACACACACAAAAAACCCACCCTAACTGAAGTAACCCACACCCAGAATGACACACATGGCATTCATTCACTTATAAGTGGATATTACCTACTAGGTAAATAATAATCAAGCTGTACTCCACAAACCCAGAGAGGCTAGGTAGAGATGGGCTATAGAGGGAAGCACAGATCTCCTTCTAAAGGGGAAATAGAGTAGTTTCTGTGAGAGGACTGGAGTTTGATGGGAAGAGGAGTAGGAGGGATCAGTTAGAGGAATGCAGGGGTAAAGTACAATGCAGCTGGAATTACGGGGTATTCAGGGGTTAGAGTAAAAACCAAGTATGATAGAAGCGTCCTGGATGCTATAGGGTGACCCTAATGAAGACGCCGAGTAATGGAGAATATGGAGTCTGAACTGACTATCCTTGTAGCCAGCCAGGGCTTCAGTGTTGGAAATGGGTTACATTTGGTTGAGCTATTAGCCAAGGTGGTTTTAGAGATCCTTAAACAATCCATGCTGATGCTAGGACAAACCTCTGCTCTCAGATAACTGACAGCAGGGCCCCATCAGGACAAATTCCACACATTTCACTGAATGCAGAAATCAAGCTGGTGCAGGCTTGGAACCTTAACCTCTATGTTCTAGTCTCTTAGAGGAGAGAAGGCTACAGAAAGAGAAACCAGGACCACTATCCCTTACACACAAACACACACACACACACACACACACACACACACATCCCTACAACTGGTCCTTCCTACAAGATGTGCTGGGGCATGATGGTAAGAAACTTGTTTGAGTGGCCAACCAATGTTTGGTTTAACCTGAGACCCTTGACATGAGAGGGAACCCATGACTAACACTGACTGGATTTCTAGGAACCTTACAGAGACTTAAACGGCAAGCATAGAGACAGCATGGGTCTGTGTCAGGTCCTCTGCTGACATGTTATGGTTGTTAGCTTGATGTTTTTGTGGGACTCCTAACAGTGGGAGCAGGTGTAACTCTGATTCTTTTGCTTGATCTTGAGACTTCCTCCTATCAGGTTGCTGCTATGCACACTCCAGTGAAGCCTGCTTGGCAGGCGGAGAGGCCTGGAAGCACTCACGAGGCAAAGAGTTTCACAGAAACTCAACCTCCTAGAACCCTGGCATTCTCATAACCCATATACTCATACCCCCATTAGTCTGGTGTATGGATCCGCGTGCTTTCTTTTACTATTATTTTATTGTAAGTGCCTTTAAAGATTGAATTCTGGCATAGCTAAGCCTTCGCCAGTGTTCCAACATCCCAGAAAATCCTTGAGGCCAACAAACTTGGAATTCAATAGGAATTCAGTGAGAAGGTTATCTATTCAGTAACATTCAAGTTTACTTCTAGTAGAGACACATTTCAAAGAAAGGAGCAAGAATAGCTCAGGGCTGGTCTGCAGAGGGTTTCCTTGAGACAATGGACAGTCTTACCCAGACAAAGGAATTCACAATGGCCTAGTGAATAGGTGGGTTTACCATGAAAAGAGTTAGGGAATCCCCCTGAGACAGGTTTCTTCATTAGGCCCAAAGAAACAGCATAAATCAGGCATTTACTAAGAACCCCTGGTGGTGGGCTTAACAATAGACTAGCATTACACCTGACTGTCTTCTTAGTGGCAGTGGCCTGGTCCCCCCCTTCATTTGATGTATACATTCCTTTTGTATTGCGTCACTGTAACTCAGCAGATATATCTTGCCTGGTTTCTTGTTATTCTTCTGTATAAAAAGTTAAATGCTCGAAGAAACCATAAAGTAGCAAAGACCAGCTACACTGATTAAGGCTAAAAGAGGAGCCAGACAAGGATGGATTTTGCCTTCCACATATGCTGCCACCCTTAAGTCTCTTTTAGATTCAGGTTCCAGGTTAAGTTTTGAACAACTTAAATACAGACTGGAGACTGCAAGTCTAGCCACTAAGTCACATGGGAAATTGGCACAGCAAGCATATTCCAGGATCATTTCTTAAGGACACCAGTGTCCTAACACAGCAGGTTAGTGACAGTGTCCTAAGTGGAAGGTTCCAGATGATGAAAAACATCAGAAAAGGAAAAGGTAGAGAGTATAAAAGCTGGGGTGGGGAGGTCTTACACAAGCTATGGCTTATGCTAAGTCAGCTTCTTAAGAATACCATCTTGTACACGATTGACATGAGGGAAAAGGAAGGAGATGGGAGACACCTCTGAAGTCAGCAGAAAGATTAAGAAAGTATGAAGTCCGCAGAAACATCAGACAATGGGACACATTCAGGAGAAGGCTAATCAAACACTGCTGCACAAGGGAAAACTCAATGGTTCTCAAAAACATTTCTGACCAAATGTCTAGTGGCCTTGGAACTGATAACCACAGCCCCATATGGTGGGAAGTTGTACTCTCAGAATCTGATTCGACCCCTCCCAAAGGCCCTGCCCCAGACCATTCCCAGCTCCCAAGCACATTCCAGGTTTTAGAGAAGGAGCTCTGCAAATGCACCCAAGAGGAGGAGATGTCAGGAAAGAGTCAGACTCGGGGCTGAAATCAAGCAATAGAAACAAATAGAACTATATACAGAATCAACAAAACCAGGACCTGTTTCTTTGAGAAAATCAACTAGATAAACCAGACTAACCAGAGGGCACAGAGACAGTATCCTAATTAATAAAATCAGAAATGAAAAGGAGGATATAACAATGAAATATATCTTAAAATAATTACTCTCTTTAAAAAATATTAACAATTGAAAATATTAAAATCATGTTCTACAAAACAAAAACAAAAAACGAAGTAAAGGAGCCCTGTTTTCTCTCTATACCCAGGGCCTCAGGGAAAGCTCCTAAGGACTAGGCCCAGGCTGTGACTGGCTCTGCCAAGAGTGTTCCTGGGTTTCAGAAGGAGGTGTGTCCTTCTCCAGACATGGGGACTTCAGGGAAAGCATAGCTGGATCAGGCCTACACTCAATGCAATGGTTGTGGGTTTTTCTGTTTTGTTTTGTTTTGTTTTTTTAAGTTTTCAAATGGTTGTCACTAGATGTCATCTAGCCATTGTGGCAGAACTATGCTTTTCTCAAGAAGAAAACTGCGCCTTATGGCACAAGAGGCCTTGCTTTTGGTTGTGATCCTGTAATGAATGCCCCATTAAGCAGCTGGTTAGAGGCCTGCTCTTTGATAAGGGGATGGGCCTAGTGGCAGATTATAAATCAAGTTTGTTTCCTTTGTTATGATTTCTGGACAATGCTGGTGAACAAGCATGTGTACCCTAGCATCCTAACCTCTAACTGCCCTGGCTGGCATAGTACTTATCTGTGAGGTGTGCGGCAGTCCTCCCTCAGCTAAATTCTACTTGGTGTGCCTTACTATTTCCTAAGCTTTACTAAATCCTTTACATCATCAGTTTTACTCTTTAACATCACAGCTTGACATTGAATTGCTACCCAGCACAAGAGATGCCTTTTACAGCCTCCACAAAATTAACTCCAAATGCATTGTCCACCTTAATGTCAAATGCTAAGAACAGAACTTGTAGAAAGTCGGACTCTCTGAGTTTGGGATCACGCCAAAGATCTCTCTACACACAAGCCAAATGTTCTGCACAGATGCAGCCCCCAGAGCGAAGTTATTCAGACGCTACAGCTGGGTCTCGCAAGTGGCTAGGACCTCAGGGGACATCGCACATGGCTGCGGATTCCCACTGAGTCCCAGGAAAGACCCACCACAGCAGCTCGCGCTGCTCAGACCCCTGCTTCTCCCCATTGTTTTCAATGACCCTGTACTCACCATGCCGCAACTTCGGAGCTTGCCTGAGCACCCTCCACAGCATCCAGCGGCAGGACAGAGAACACAGCTTAAGGGACCTTTCAAGCCTGCTCAGCTACTAAGCGAAACCGACCCAAGGTATCCGGAAAAACCCGCCTTCCCTTCTGACTGGCAGGTCCCCCTAGAGGCTCTGATTGGCCAGTAAGTCTTGAGTGACTCGAGCACCTCCCTTAGGGTTAGGGTTTGCTGAAGGTACACAGTGCAGAGGTTCTCAGCCCTAGCTTCAAGTCCAGTGCCTGACTTTTTCCAGATCTACAGGGATTTGCATTTCTGTAGTATTTGTGCCTGTCCTCCAATAGCCTACCCATCTGTCTCCCTGCGCAGCCCCAGGAAGGCTCCACCACTCCACCTGGCACTGCTCAGCCACTTGCTCCTTGCATTTGTAGGGTTTCTTTCAGGTAGGGATTTTTTATTCATTTGGAGACTAATGTGATGTACAAAGGCTTCACCATACTGAATACCTTCATAGGGTTTCTCTCCAGCATGAATTCTTTCATACCTTTGAAGATAACTGTGACATGCAAAGGCTTTACCACACTGGATATTTTTAGAGGGTTCTCTCCAGTAAGACTTCTTTCATGCCTGCAAAGATAATTGGCACATGTGAAAGCTTTACCACATTCACTAAACCAATGAATCTTTTTATCTATAGGAATTAATTTTACAATTTGGTCTAATTGTAAAGAGGAATCATATCGTAAGATTTTTATCACTTTGTTTACATTCATGGGTTCCCCTTAATTATGGTTTGTTTTGCAAATCTGTAATGGTAAGAGTGTTATTACATGGCCCACATTTGTAGCATTCCTTTTCTCCATGAGAAATTTTTTTTTTAATTTTAAGAGAAATGGAAGAGCTCAGAGCTTTACCGCACTGAGTACATTCACAAATTTTCCTATATTGTGAAATACACTACATTTTCATACTACATTGGCAAAGTAAACCAGGAAATCATAAAAGAATTTCCACAATCCTAGTACTCATAGGGATTTTCTGCAGTGCGAGTTTATGGATATATTCCCAATTAAGTTGGAAAACCACCTAATTATAAACTTGTATCACACTGAGAAAGTTTGTGCAAATGTAGACTACTATATATTCTAAGTGTTCTGGGAAAGAGAGGTACATTGCTTATTTCAATATCCATATGCTCAAATGGCCTGTATCCATTGTGATACAGGATATACCTATTAAAAAAGAATAACAAATGAAAGGTTTCCACATTGCATTCACGCAGTGTGGCTGTTTGTTCTTCATAGACATATGGTATAGGAATTAAGGTTTGTTCTCAACAACATTCTTGACTCTCATTAACTGCCCCTCTCACTTCAACATAGCAATGTTAGTCTAGAAGTAATCAGCTTTACTATGGAATAATTGCTTATTAGAAACATATACTTATCACCTAATACATATCTTTGGCAATATGTGAGTAGTATAAAACTAGAATAGCAGTTCTATAGAGTAGCTGGAATGTGACTCTGATTCAAATGATAATATCAGTTCAGGCATTGTTTCCTTGTCTTCTCTTTTAGAGAAATTCTTTGAAAACACAAATCAGACACCTGATATTGAGGTACATGGATTGAGAATTTAATAATCAATACACTTAAAGAAGTACTTTTCTTTACACTGTTGCTTTTCCTTAAAAGTTCCAGGACACATTAACATTTCTTCAGAGCTATATTCATATGAACGTGCACATGAAAATTACCTTCCATGTCTTCTGGAACTTTGATAATGTTCTTCAATAGTATGGTCTTCCCAACTGAATCCTAAAATCTAGTACCAAAAAAATGTATGACATATTACTGGAAATTAGGAAAATTTAAGTTTCTATCTTTAGTAAACCTGATTATTCACCTCATTCTTCCTCATTCTCAATTAAAATTACAGAAAAGCATCAATAACAAAGAAATAGTGTGGGAGCTAAAAGGGGTCAGGGAAGGAGAGGGAAGTGAGGATAGCCCATGTCTGGCCAGAGTTCCTCCTATGCTCTGGGTAGGTGGATGCAGAAGGGCTGCCAGATGCTTTCCACTCGGCCCCTGGTGGGCATCTAAGCCTCTGACCCCACTGGACAGAGGGTGGACAAGGGGCAGCCCCCAACCAGGGGCCTGGGGCAACAACCCATGCACCTGGGTTATGGGAGAGAGGGCTTAGGAAAAGAGGTTCCTACACAGGCGAGAGTCTGCGTTTCGGCCTTGATGAGCAGAGACTGTCTGTGGTTTTAGAGCTTTGTTATAGAAAGGCAGGGGAAAGAGAGAAGGTAAAAGAGAGAGAAGAAAGGCTAGAGAGAAAGAGAGAGTAAGAGGGTTAGAGGAGAGGAGAAGAGAAGCCAAAGAGCAAGAGAAGTGAAAGGAGTGAGAGAGGAGAGAGTGTGGCGGGGCCAAACAATCCCTCTTAGAGTATGCTGCTATCTTTTCTGTTGCTAGGTAACTGGGGAGGAGTGGAACCTGAAGGTCAGAAGCTTGGGACATTGCCTACATGACTGTTAACCTTGCTTTTCTTGTGGGGGCTGAGGGGGTTGTAACTTCTACAGGAGCCAGAGTTCCAGGAGACATGAGAGAACTCCTTTTGTCCCATGTAGGTGAATTATCACCACCGGGTCCCAGGGTTCAACATCTAGCCAACTGGAAACCAGGCTCTCTGTGCATAGCCCAATGCCCAACAAAATAGTTGTACCCTTATTTTAAAAAGTGAAAGAAAATTCACAGTCTTACCTATAGCATTGAGGTTCCTGTAGGTCTCCAACATCACATCTTTGTAGAGACTCTTCTGTGAAGGATTCAGCAAAGCCCATTCTTCTTGAGTGAAGTTCACATACACATCATCATAGGTCAATGCATCCTAAAATATTCCATACATGTGTACAACAGAAACCATGTACCAACATCACTGTAAATGTATGCTCCATTGGCAATGTTTGTATGATTCTGGTACTTCCCCCACTTATTTCATGACCATGAAGTTCTAACATAATGTGGTTGCTGGGAATTGAACTCAGGTCCTCTGGAAGAGCAAGCAGATAGTGCTCTTAACAGCTGAGCCATCTCTCCATCCCCTCTTCTGACACTCATGATTGCTACATCTTGTACAATCAAAACACACGTTATATCTTTCCAACATATGAAAGCACAGAATGTCCCTTCCCATTCCAAAAGAGAAGAATGTGTACATAGTGTGGGAAGACTAGACCAAGGCAGGAAACCCAGCAGGAGAAACAACATATCCTGTAGCTCTGTCTCAGACACAAGGGGACTCAGTCTGAAAAGGATTAGATGGCCCTAACCCTGAAACTTCTCATATATCTCTCAGTTTAGTTACTTGCACTCTCTCTATGCAGCTCTCCATGGCAGATGTCTCCTAGCTTAGGTATCTCAACATCTAGTGGTCTCAAAATGCAACTCAGGCTTTATCCTCACAAGTTCATACAATGCACTCTCACAGTATCCTCCCTCACTGGGGCTCTGACTCTGGCAAACATAGATGGTTGGAACAATGCTGAACTGAAACCACAGGGGAAGAATCTATGACCTTAAATTTTGCATTGTTCTTATATCCAGAATTTGGGTGCTCCTGTCAAGTTTGGATTCTAAATTGGGATGAACTCCCCCATGTTTGGACCACAGTTGAGGCAGGCTTTGTATGAAGTTCCTTGCAGGGACTAAGAATTACATTGCCTACCCCCTACCTCCCAACCCCCATCCCCCACTCACCCCCCTCTGCCCTTTCCATTCATTGAAGGCTTAGCAGGAGGGTGGGTTTCCCTTAGGACACCTTCTTAGGCTTTCAATCCTGAATTCAGGCCTCTGTCTCAGCACTTGGCTGCCATTTGAAACTACCCAGTGCTGGTTTGTTCTTCAAGCCACAGACTTTGCATTAATTTCTGCCCAACTTGTTGCAATTTTTTTTAATTGTGGTCCTGAGTGAGCTACTGGAAATAATCATCCAACAGATTCAATGTTCCATCTAAGGAATACAGCCAATTAGTTTTTTAATTCTGCCTTACTCAATTTCTCAGAGCACAGGAAGAATAAGAAAGATTTGGGGTCAAATTACCACACAAATCACCTCTAGCTAAATTTTTCATGGTGTCCATTTTCAACTGAAATCCTATGGAAAAAATATAATGTAAAAGCAAAATTCTAGACCTTTAGGCCCAGGCTTGAGAATATGACCTCTATGACTCAATGTTCCAAGGTATGCTAATCATAAAACAGATAGCAACATCCCTCCACCCACCCTCTTCCTGGGTTCAAGGAGTGTTCATTCAAAGAAAGTCACCCTGACCCACCCTGACCATTGCTGGAACCCGCTATGCAAATGTGCTATTGTTAGGGGCTCTTAGAAACTGTCTTGAGAGATAACCCGAACAATTTCCATGTATTCCTTGTGACTCCTATAACTTTGCACTTCCTTGTGACTCTTTTTTTTTTAAGATTTATTTATTTATTTATTTATTTATTTATTTATTGTATGTACACTGTAGCTACGGATGGTTGTGAGCCACCACATGGTTGCTGGGATTTGAACTCCGGACCTTCGGAAGAGCAGTCGGGTGCTCTTCCCCACTGAGCCATCTCTCCAGCCCCTCCTTTCGACTCTTAACTGGTATCTTTGGTATTTTCCAACAAGGCCCTCCCCACTTCCTTGAGTTGTGGTTTCTTCCTTTAAATTCCCCCTTACCCAGCTATTCGGGGTGCCACGGTCCTCTATCCTTGTGTGGTGTATGACCATGGGCCCGAGAGGGCTCTTGAATTAAAAGTCCTCTTGCAGTGAATGATTTGGGGTGTCACCTCTCCTGAGTCAGAACTTGGGGGAGTCCTCAAGTTGTGGGTCTTTCACTATGACCTCAACTTCTGTCTTCATTACTTGCAATACTCCAAATTTCCAGATGCTACAACAACAGCCAATTAAGCTCTGAGTACATTTTTCTATGTTGTTTGCCATCTCAAGTTCTAATATCTCCCACATCCCTCCAGTGAAGAACATTTCCAGTTTCTGTCCAGCAACAAAATCACTTCCTTTGCTTTTTTTTCTTTTCTTGGTTCTAACTTGCTACTCTGTTACTTTGATTAAATCGTCTAACCAAAAGCATCTCAGGTAAAGGTTCATTTGTTTGGTTCTGTCAGATAATTTTGGGATCTTAGCATAGAAACTCAAGCTTCAAGAAAATTAGGCAAAAAACATGGACAAACCATTGTTTCCTGCCTTGCCCTCTTGTTTGGTCACTGTCTCATGCTCAGCTAGTTCTCTTATATAGCCCAGGCCCACTGGCTTAGGGATCCTGCCACCCTCACTGGAAGACCCTTCCCACATCAATCATCACACAACACAATCTCTCACAGACACAGCATCCAGCCATGTTGATGAGGGCCTGGACTCAAGGGAGGCTCCCTCAGATGTGGCAAGGATGTGGAGAGAGTGAACAACTCTCCACTGCTTGTGGGGTGCAAACTAATATAGTGACTATGCAAATCCTCATTTCCTCAGAATCTTGGTTCCTCCAAACACTGACAAGCCATCTATCTCAAAACCCAGCCACACTGCTCTTCCGGAATTCATCCAAAAGGTGCTCCACCCTACCACAAGGACACTTGCTAAACTATGTTCATAGCATATTTGTTCATACTAGCCAGAAACTGGAAACAACCTAGAGGTACCTCAACTGAAGAATGGATATACAAAAATGTAGTGCATTTATACAATGAAGTATGGCAAAGCTGTTTTAAAAAATGACATTATGAATTTACTGGCAAGTGAATGCAACTAAAAAATAAAACCACACCACCCTAAGTGACGTAACCCCACACCCACAATGACACACATGGCATGCATGCACTTATAAGTGGATATTACCTACTAGGTAAATAATAATCAAGCTGTACTCCACAAACCCAGAAAGGCTAGGTAGAGATGGGCTATAGAGGGAAGCACAGATCTCCTTCTAAAGGGAAATAGAGTAGTTTCTGTGAGTAGACTGGGGTTTGATGGGAACAGGAGTGGGAGGGATCAGTTGGGGCAATGCAGGGGTAAAGTACAATGCAGGGAGAAACAGCTGGAATGGAGTCATTTGTGGGTTAGTGTAAAAACCCAGTACAATTGCAAATTCCTGGATGCTATAGGGTGACCCTAATGAAGACTCCGAGTAATGGAGGATATGGAGTCTGAACTGACCATCCTCTGTATCCAGCCAGGGCTTCAATGTTGGAAATTGGTTACATTTGGTTGAGCTGTTGGCCAAGGTGGTCTCTTGGAGATCCTTAAACTATCCATGCTGACACTAGGACAAAACTTTGCTCTCACATAACTAACAGTGAAAAAGTATAACTTAAAAACAAAAATTCTAGGCCTTTAGGCCCAGGCTGGAGAATGTGACCTTTGTGACTCAATGCTCCAAGGCATGCTAATCATAAAAACTGATAGCAACATTCCTCTACCCACCCTCTTCCTGGGTTCAGGAAGTGTTCATTCAAAGAAAGTCACCCTGACCCACCCTGACTGTTGCTGGAACCCTCTATGCAAAGGTGCTATTGTTAGAGGCTCCTAGAAAACTGTCTTGACTTTCCACTTCCTCTTGACTCTTAACTGATATTTTTGGTATTTTCCAACAATGCCCTTCCCACACCCTTAAGTTGTGGTTTCTTCCTTTAAATACCCTCTTACCCAGCTACTCGGGGCGCCATGGTCCTCTACCCCAGCATGGTGTATGACTGTGGGCCCCGAGAGCACTCGTGAAATAAAAAGTCCTCGTGTAATTTGCAGCAAGACTGTTAATCGTGAGTGATTTGAGGTGTCGCCTCTCCTGAGTCAGAACGTGGGGGAGTCTTCACTTTGTGGTTCTTTCAACAGCAGGGCTCCATAAATGAGGACAAATTCCACACAGCTCACTTAATATAGAAATCAAGCTGATACAAGCTTGGAGCCTTCATCCCTGTGTTCTAGTCTCTTTGAGGAGAGAAGGTACTCTACAAGCTACAGGAAGAGAAACGTGGACACACACCCACCCACACACACACCACTCCCACTTACACACACACACATTCAAATACATACCCCTATAATTGGTCCATCCTGCAAGATGTTCTGGGGCATGATGGTAACAAATTTGATTGAGTGGCAAACCAATGTTTGGTTTAACTTGAGACCCTTGACCTGAGAGGGAACCCATGACTAACACTGACTGGATTTCTAGGAACCTTGCAGAGACTTAAATGGCAAGCATAGAGACAACATGGGCCAGGTCCTCTGCTGACATGTTATGGTTGTTAGCTTGGTGTCTTTATGGGACTCCTAACAGTGGGAGCAGGTGTAACTCTGATTCTTTAGCTTGATCTTGAGACTTTTCCTCCTATCAGGTTGCCTTGTCCAATACGAAGGCTTTCATCTTGTCTTTTTCTATCTTGTTCTGCCCTGTTAGGCTGTCCTCTCTTGGAGGTCTGCTCCTTTTTGAAGAGGAAACGGGTGAGAGGGTGTTCAATAATGGAGAAAAGAGGATAGGTGAAGTGGGGGGCATGGGGCATAGCTAGGAAGACTGTAGGGAGGAAAAACAATGCTCAGGATATATTGTATGAGAGAGAACCTGTCTTCAATTAAAAATTAATTTAATATTGCTTAAATGAAAATGCAAAAAGGGGGGACTGGAGAGATGGTTCAGCGGTTAAGAGCACCAAGCCTTCCGAAGGTCGTGAGTTCAAATCCTAGCAACCACATGGTGGCTCACAATTGTCCTTAATGAGATCTGAAGCTCTCTCTGGTGTCTCTGAAGACAGCTACAGTGTACTTAGATATATTAATAAATAAATATGAAGAATGAAAAAAAGATTTAAAAGAAAGCAAATGCAAAAAAGGAAAGCAATAATGAACAAAGAAAAGCAAAATGGTGAAGACAAGGACAGTATGATTGTGGCAGATACCTTTTTCATTCTGTTTTTGTAGACCGTGATCATCACACAGGACTGTAAAAATATCATCTTGGAGGCCCAATTCCTCCTACTGATCATCTAGACCTAGTACTGAAAGCTTCTAGCCTCTCCACAATCTTATCTAGGTCTAAAATGTTTTGGGCATCTGAGACTTAACTGCTGAATAAAATCACCCTTTCTTTTTCTTTCTGAACTTTGGTCGGCAGATCAACTCAGCTGTTCTGACTCAAACTCCTCTTCATGCTAACAGATTCAAACTGGCTTCTTTCACTTCTTACTGAATTGCTGTGCGTGGCCTCAAATGTCACTGAGGCTAGGGTGTCTGAACCCCCTGGCTGCACTGTCGCTGGCCTGCAGCATGCAAGGAGTTTTCTTCACTGAATGTTTGTGTCATCTTTGGCTGTGAAGAGATGTTTAAATTCATGCTGGCATAAGAAAAGATGCTCAGTGCTTGTCTAGATATTTAGACTAAACTTTCATGTAGCAAACATCAGTTTATTACTCCTAGAATGGCAAGCCACCTCAAGACAGGATAAGCAGTAAACAACACAACGCTTAGCATTTAATATTGAGTGACTCAGATTCCAGCTCTTCAAGTATAAAACTGACGGAATAGCACATACTGCAAAATTAGGAGTGAGATATGTAAAACTGTGCAGGCCCTGTCACCTAACGAACACTAAATAAACAAACATTAGTTACTATTTCTGTCACTGGTGTTAGTGTTATTAGGGAGCCTATGAAGGATAGGTGACAACCTACCTACACTACTCAACTTTTTTCCCCATCACTAGGAAATATTGGGAGATTGAGAGTAAGACAACTCTGCAATTAGCATTTTGGGTTGATTTCAATGGCACCTTCTTCACTTGGTCTTGGTAACTCTGAACTTTGCTAATATTTAACCCACTTTTTAATCTGTTTTTAAAAACAAAAAAAACATATTAAATACAATAGCATGGCAGGCCGACAACTGCTTTTCTTTTTTAACTATTTAGTTATTATTATTTTTTTTTTTAGTGTGTGTGTGGGAGTGTGGGGCACCCTCTGAGACTAGAAGTGTCTGGGACCCTGGAGCCAGAGTTAGAAGCAGTTGTGAACCTTCCAATGTGGGTGCTGGGAACCAGGTCTTGGTTCTCTTCAATGGTAGTCTGTGCTCTTAACCACTGAGCCATCTCTCCAGCCCCATAATTGCTTCTTTTAGTGAAGAAAGAAATACCTGTTTTAAAATTGTATCATATTACTTGGTAAGGCAAAAACAACAGATGCTGTTAAAAAAAAATACAGGTTGTGATTTAGCAATTAAGGGCTAGACGACATGACAGTGCAACAGGTGGTTGCTCTAACTGTCCTCAGCTTTCTGTCAGATTTGCATCAGATGTAGTAATGGAGCCAGTCTTCAGGTGGGATGTTCTCAAAGATTGGACATAATATTGCCCACCATGTTTGCAGAACAAATACTTGTTGTTCCAAACTATTGTATATTCTTCACGCCTGTGACTCCCTAAATGATTTTTACTGTTTGTTTAATTTGTTTTCGATGCTGTGATAAACATCACGATCAACACCAGCTTGAGGGTTTTACTTATTCTGTCTCACAACATATAGTCTTTCATGAAGGGAAATCGGGGCAGCAACCTTGGCAAGCAGGAAACTGGAAGCAGGATATATAGCAGAGACCATAGAAGAATGCTGTTTCTTGCTTGCTTGCTCAGCTTGTTTTTTTTCATATGACCAAGGACTACCTACCCAGGGGTCACAATTTCTTGGGCTTTTTCCTTTTTTCTTTGGAGACAGGGTTTCTCTGTATAGCCCTGGCTGTCCTTGAACTCACTCTGTAGACCAGGCTGGCCTCCAACTCAGAAATCCACCTGCCTCTGCCTCCCAAGTGCTGGGATTAAAGACCTTCACCACCATTGCCCGGCTGGGCTTTTTCACATCAATAATTAATCAAGAAAATGCCCAACATATTTGCCCATAGGCCAGTCTAATGGAGGCCTTTTCTCAATTAAGAGGTCCTCTTGGAAGATGAGTCTCACTTGTGTAATGTTGACATTAAAAAATAATCCCAACAACAACAACAACAATAAAGAGAAACCCCCAGCATGCTGTTTTCTGACATTTCCTGTGTTTCAATTCGCTTAGAAAGAGTGGCGCCCCAAAGCTTCTGAATCATGTGGGCTGCACTTAAGGACACTAATGCATTTGCACACTTTTCTCCCAATTGACTTATCTTAGACATTTTATTCCAGCAAATCTTCAGAGGGCAGAGAGGAAATTCCAATCACCCCTATCATATTCTACCCTGCCCTGCTGCACATCAGTTCATTGGGTTACCAATGGCAAAGTTTTAGTGCAGGGTTTTTTTTTTCTTTTAAAGTTCAGAGGTACAGTGTTTCTGAATAGAAAGAACTGCACTAAGTCCATTATTAGACACCAAATAGCTTTGAGAATAGGTTTGATAATGTTTCTTTTTTTCTAAAGAACATTTTTTAAAGGTTTATATATTTATTTTATGCATATGAGTACACTGTAGTTGTCTCAGAAGAGAGCATTGGATCACATTACAGATGGTTGTGAGCCACCATGTGGTTGCTGGGAATTGAACTCAGGACCTCTGGAAGAGAAGTCAGTGCTCCTAACCCCTGACCCATTTCTCCAGCCCTTGATTATGTTTCCTAATGAATCCATTCTAAAATTACAGGAGAAAACAACACTTGCTTTCAAAACTTAAACAGTTGTGAAGCCATTCAATAACAACTAATATTTCATTCATGGTTTGTCAGGCTGCTTGTGCATGTCTCATGATGCCATGTTTAAAAGAAGAAAAGATGTTTTTACTTCCATACAAGTTGTAGTAGGGACATTTTTTGAACTGAAAATCTAGTGATGACTGTATTCATCAGACTTTAAGACAAGGAAAAAGGAGACTCATTTCTTTCAATTTCTTTATAATAAGAAGCTTTAGTTTAGAAATTGTTAACATATTCCAAGAAAAGACTCAGACAGGCTTCAGTGAGTGTCCCCTAAGAAATGGATAGTCCCATTAAAGTCATAGGCTCATGGATTTATGTCAGCATTTTATAGTACCTGTCTGCATAAAAGATATTCTAGTGATAAAATGTATGCAATTATCAGGTAAGTATTTGCAACTGGGTCTTTTTTTTTTTTTAAGTTTTTTTCGAGACAGGGTTTTTGGAACTCACTCTGTAGACAAGGCTGACCTCGAACTCAGAAATTCACCTGCCTCTGCCCCCCAAGTGCTGGAATTAAAGTTGTGCGCCACCACACCCAGCTAGGTCTTGTTTTGGCTTTAAAGTAAGGAAAACAATTAAGAATCCTGTTGTAGCCAGGTGCTGTGGTGCACATCTTTAATCCCAGCACTCTGTAGGCAGAGGCAGGTGGATCTCTCTGAGTTCAAGGCCACCATGCTCTACAAAGCGAGTTCCAGAAAGTCATGTTACACAGTGAAATCCTGTCTTGGAAAAAAAAGGTCCTGGTGCAATAAAGTGTTTAATCAGGGACAGCAAGGTGGCTCAGCTGAAGCCGTTTGCCACCAAGTATAATGACCTGAGTTCAATTCCTGGAACACATATGGTGGAAAGAGAGAACGAACTTATTCAAATTGTCTTCTGATCTCAACATTCCCTTCTGAGGTTTATACACACACACACACACACACACACACACACACACACACACACACCAAGAGGGGGGGCACTCATACATGTATGCACACACAAGTGAAATTAACATGGAGCATAGATACATAGAAATATGAAATGGATAACAAAACACATAAAATAAAGAGAAGACTCAATATAATAAGAGGATAGCAAGGAATGAGAAAAGGCAATGTTTGAAGAAACTATGTCATAATATTTCAAACTGCAAACAAACCATGAGTCATTTATAAACAAAACTAAAAGTCTAAAGTGAGCTGCTCTTATCAGAGAAATAACAAAACATCAGATTCAAAGAGAAACGTAGAGGAGCTTCAAATTAGGGGGATAAAAAAAGAAAAAGACATACTTCTTTATAAAAAAGGCTTCAAGTAAGTATATCTATTACACAATATGGAAAGCAGACTATAATTGACACCTAAGGGAAGAATAACAGCTAACCTGAATGTACTCTTGGTAGGAAATCATTTGCTTGCCTTTATCTTCTGTCTCTTTCTACTTTCCAGTTTTAGTAATATTTATATTTTACCTTATTCAGCAGGGATTTGCCCAGTTTTTATTGTTTTTAAAAAATTTACCCACATTTGGGGGAGGAGAAATGACTAGAAAGTTAAGAACAGTTGCTGATCTTTCAGAGGATCTGTGTTCTGTTCTCAGCACCCAAGTTAAGAAGCTCAATGGTTTGTCCTTGTGATCATCAACAATGATTACATCCTATGCCCACTATCTTGTTTTTCCTCTCTTAAAGTTTACTCATTAGGAAGAAGCATCTAATGTCAAGTCTAATGTCACTACAAAGATTCACAATGTAGAAGGTGATCACAACTAAATTATTTTGGACATTTTACTCTAGAAACACCTTCAGTATCATCAGTTTAGGATGCTAACAGAGGCCACTTGAGATATCATTTAAAAACAGAAAAAGGAAATCCCCTTAGAAAGGGTTAATAATCAGTATAAGGACCTCACACTGGAACTGTTGAAAGTCACTGTACACAGACTTTAAATATCAATTAAGAAAGTAGGTAATTGTTCAAATTCTGTTTTTGTTTTTTGTTTTGTTTTGTTTTTTTCTTTTTTCTTTTTTTCTTGAGACAGGGTTTCTCTGTGTAGCCCTGGCTGTCCTGGAACTCACTTTGTAGACCAGGCTGGCCTCAAACTCAGAAATCAGCCTGCCTCTGCCTCCCGAGTGCTAAGATTAAAGGTGTGCACCACCACGCCCAGGTTGTTCAAATTCTGAAGCATAGGATAGGATCAATGAAAAAAAAATCATCTCTCCTAGTCCATCATAAGGTAGAAGCTTATGATTAGAGGTCATTTTCCAGTCAATGGAAGCTTGTAGTTTGAACTTGTTTTATAGTTGGCATGGCAACAGCCTTCAATAGGTCAGAACCAAAAGTCATGCACTTTAGGATGCTTGTAAGAGGCTCAACATTAGCAGTAAGAATTATAGAAATGCCTATAGCCAAGAGACACATGCAAAGTTAATGTAAACCTGGACACAAAAGTAGAAAAAGTAATATTATTGAATGAATACTGTACTGCCTGTGCTTTATGATACAGTGTAGCTAAATCATAAATATGTTTATTAATATAGTTGAGTTATACATTACAAAGTAAAATAACTTTAAAATATTTATTAATGACGGGCACAGTGGCACACGCCTTTAATCCCAGCACTTGGGAGGCAGAGGCAGGCCAATTTCTGAGTTCGAGGCCATTCTGGTCTACAGAGTGAGTTCCAGGACAGCCAGGCCTACACAGAGAAACCTTGTCTCAAACACACACACACACACACACACACACACACACACACACACACACACACATACACACACAAACAAACAAACAAACAAACAAACAAAATTGATTTACTTGTGTGGGTGGGTGTGAGTTCTTGCACACATGAGTACCATGGTACACACACAGAGACAAGAGGGCAACATTCAGAAGTTAGTCCTCTCCTTCTACCATATCTATTCTGGGACTAAAACTCAGATCATTGATCCACTGAGACATCTCTCTGGCTCTAAATAAATTCTTTAAATCTATATTTATATCCCTCAAAGTTTCTATATTCACATTGACTAGAAAACAAAGTAAAAGATATATAGTTTGTTTTCTGTATTATAACCACATGCCACAGCCTGGGTAATTTTTTAGAGAAAATGGATTTGTTGGGCTCATGACTCTGGAGACTGGGAGTTTGAAGAACACAGCAACAGTATCTGATGAGGGCCCTCTTGCTACATCATAACATGATAAGGGCGTCATTTAGTGGGGCAGAGCAACTGTGATAATGAGGTTTCTCTACTTGTCCTTATAAAGCCACTTGTGCCATCATGGGGATTCTATTCATGATCATATCTAAACTCAAGTTACTGGGCAGGTATTGAAAACACTGAGCAAGGGCTGGAGAGATGGCTTGGAAGGTAAGAGCACTGACTGTTCTTGCAGAGGTCCTGAGTTCAATTCCCAGCAACACATGGCACTTCACAACCATCTGTAGGGTGATCTGATGCCCTCTTCTGGTGTGTCTGAAGACAATGACTGTGCTAGTATACATAAAGTAAATAAAATCTTTAAAAAAAGAAAACACTGAGCAAAACTCTGATTCTTAGCACACAGCAATAGATGTTTTATTGCTTTGAACAGAAAAAAAAAAATCTTGCTTCATCAGACCACAAACATGGTGACCAATGACCAGCAGGAGAAGTGGATCCCACCTTTCTTCCTGTGTCCTCCTTTGAAGACTACTATTGTGCCTGTGAGTAATGGGTACTTGGTGTGCACCGAAGGGGAGAGATTGGTCAGGTTTATGTCAGATGCTGTTTAATGTACTTCCTGTAGATGGCCTCCCAACAGATATCTTCAGAAAGAAGTTAAAAAGCAGAGAGCAATGAAGGTTATTATCTCTGGGATTTACCTTGTTTTTTCTCTGGACAGCTCTTGTCATAGAACAGGCAAGTTAAGAGACAAGATAGAAGGGCTCTTGATGATCACTGTTTGAGTCTCTGCCACCTTCTCTACATTGACCCTGTAAAATAATACATGGGCCAGACTCATCTGTGTTAATGTATCTTACCCACGATTCTGAATATCACCTTGACACTTTCTAGAAGGTGTAGTTAACAGTCAGCATACAGTCAGTTCTCTGTATACATGGGACTTGGTTCCAGACCCCCACATCAATATCACATCTTGGGATGGCCAGGTCTCCTATGTAAAATTGAGTAGAAATAGCATAAAACCCAGACACATCCTCCTTACACCATAAATCAACTTAGTGTTTTGCAATATTCAATACCGTGTTGATTCTAAGAAGACATGTTGAATTATTAGGAAATCATGACCAGGGGCTGGAGACATGGTCATAGATTAAGGGCACTGGCTACTTTCCCAGAGGTCCTAAGTTCAATTCCCAGCAAAAATGACCAAGAGGACTAGTACTTAAAGCATCATAAATGCCTTCTCAAGCCAGATGAGGACTCCGACTCCGGGAGATGCTCTAACAGATTCAGTGATCTTTGGCCAGAGAGGACCAACCCCATTGCATTATGAGTTGTAAGAGAGGATTCCAAGGAACTTCCCTCTAGTGTTTATTTAAACACAGACATATATTGGATAGAGTCAAGATAACTTTCTTTAAGATTCATATGGCAATCTTTCTAGACTGTCCTCCATGTCCATCTCCTTGCCATTCAACAGAGCATCAGAACATGGGATCTGCTGCTGACACATTGAAGCAATCCAGAGAGATCCCTGTTATGTGACTACTTGTTTTTGAAATGTTCAATTCCAAGCTTCGTCAGAATTTGGAAGGTTCACAGGAAGAACACACAGTGACCAGAGTGTCCTTGGCTATGTTAATGATGGGCAGGGAAAGAAAACCTGCAGGTTTTCCTTAAAGGCTTCCCTCTTTTGTTCTTCTGCATCATGCAAAGCATGAGCTGTGATTGGTCTCTGAGTTCAATTCCGGCAACCACATGGTGGCTGACAACCATCTTTAATGTGATCTCGGCACCCTCTTCTGGCGTGCAGGCAAAACACTGTACATTAAAAAAAAAAAAAAAAAGAATAAAAATGCAAAACCCTTCTTAAAAAAAGAGAGAATTCTCGCCTCTCCTCCCTAAGAAGGTAGGTGAAACTTATTTGAGATGGCAAAAGGTTCAATGGCTGTTTGAAGAACATGGTATGTTACCTAGATGCTTTAATTAGCACCTAAAATACAGATCACAGTATTCCCTTTTCTGTGGGAGGACAGTCATGTAAAATACATGTTTGCACATCGTGTCCTCCAGCTAGAGGACTGATCACATTAGTAATAGGCTACTGAGAACGTGCTTCAAAGACTCACTCACTCGGAAAAAAATTTTTTTTTTCGGAAAAACTTTTTATTTTAAAACTAAAGACCATGAAACTTTTTTTAAATTCGATTTTTATTTTAAAATTTTTATTTTTGGACTGGAGAGATGGCTCAGTGGTTAAGAGCACCCACTGCTCTTCTGAAGGTCCTGAGTTCAAATCCCAGCAAACACATGGTAGCTCACAACCATCTGTAATGAGATCTGTCGCCCTCTTCTGGTGCATCTGAACTGTATCTACAGTGTACTTAGATATAATAATAAATAAATCTTTTTTAAAATTTTATTTTTAAAACATATGTATATATAACAATTACATTATTTATAAAGTAACCACAAAATTTTTGTAATAAAATAAGCCTCACGAATGAAAATTTCTTTAAAGGAAATTTACAAAAAAAAAAAATCAGTTTAAAAAAAAAAAGGAAATTTACTGTATACAGTATAGCAACTTTCTCAGAGTTAGTCTTTCATCATTATCTCATTAAAAAAAATTGGTTCAGTAGAAGCCACCAGGGGGTACCCTCAGCTCTGTCTTCTACTTCTGTCCTACTTAAGGTGTCCTGGACACAAGGTGACACTACAAAATAGACTTCTGTAGGAATGATGAACCCTATTAGACAAGTTCAACAGGAAATAATATCAACTTCAATGAAGAGGAAATGAAACAGTGGGAATGAGCCTTTCAGTACTGTGGAAGGAAATAGAAAGAGATCCTGGTATGCTGGGGCCTAGCAAACACAGAAGTGGATGCTCACAGTCAGCTATTGGATGGATCACAGGGCCCCCAATGGAGGAGCTAGAGAAATCACCCAAGGAGCTAAAGGGATCTGCAACCCTATAGGTTGCAACAAGAATATGAACTAACCAGTACCCCGGAGCTCTTGTCTCTAGCTGCATATGTATCAAAAGATGGCCTAGTCGGCCATCACTGGAAAGAGAGGCCCATTGGTCATGCATACTTTATATGCCCCAGTACAGGGGAACGCCAGGGCCACAAACTGGGAGTGGGTGGGTAGGGGAGTTGGGGAGTTGGGGGGAGGGTATGGGGGACTTTTGGGATAGCATTGGAAATGTAAATGAGGAAAATACCTAATAAAAAATATTTAAAAAGGAAAAAATAAACAAGAATGAGATCCTGGTGAAGAGACAGTGATTCTCACACCTCCTACCTCCAACAGTCTCTTTCACAACACCCACGCTCTGTGAACTCTGCTCTGCCTATGTGGAGACTGATGCCATGACATGTCACTGGCATGCCGGCTGCTGGTCTTTGTCTTATGTGTGAAAATCTTCAGTCATGAGGAACAGTTTTCTTCAAAATAGCATCCTCAGGAGGAACAGAAATGACGAGGCCCCACACCACTCCTACCATCAGTAATGGGCCTGTTCTCCACTGGCAGCCACACTGCCCTTCCTCCTTCCTGCCTGTGCTGGGTGATATCAGAAGAATCAAATGCATAAGTCTTTTCTCAGAAGATGAGATTTAAAGGATGTGGCTGAAAGAATAAGAGAAAAGTCTAGGCTAGACAAGCATCTACCACAAGTCCAGCATGGCAGTATAGGGCTTTAATTACTCTAGAATCTTCTTAAGTGTCACCTCTGCATTCTAAAGGACAGGGACAAAGGAAGAGACCTGTGGACATCTGAGCAAACTGTTTACTTAAGAAAGAATTTCTAGTTTTGAAGTCATACCTGCCCAGAAACATTCAGTCTGAACATTCTCCAGGCTGTGCCTCCCTCCACCTGCCTACCTGGACAATGGTTAACTATCACACACAGATTTTATTCCTACCTGTGGCAGTCTGAATGAAAGTGGCCCCCATTGGGCCACACCCGGCTTGTAGCTGTCTTGAGACACACACCAGAAGAAGGCATCAGATCCCATTACAGATGGTTTTGTGCCACCAGGTGGTTGCTGGGAATTCAACTCAGGACCTCTAGAAGAGCAGTCAGTGCTCTTAACTGCTGAGCCATCTCTCCAGCCTTGTTTTTACAAATTTTTATATTATTGAACTCATGGGCTTTTTCACAAGACCATGTGCTCCTTACCTATCTATGAAGTTATGTCTTCTGAGGCCTCTGGGTACCTCAATTTCATATTACAAACTGAAAATATCCTTTACCATTCCCTGAATCTTGCTGACCATTGTCCTGTCTGCTGCTGTTTCCATGTAAATAGCAGGTGGTGAGCTGCATTGAGACCCTGAGAGGGAAGGACTCCAACCCTCTTTCAAAGCACTGACCTGCCATTAAGTTCTGTCTTTTAACCTGTGTCTCATTCTGGGGAAAACAGATTCCTTTATGACATTAGTATTCATACAAAAGCATTTTACTTATTTTATTGTACTGTGGAAAACCAGTAAGTGTCACTATCTCATGTGGACATTAGATCATGTTATAATGTAACTCAGTGCAGATAGCCTACCTGTATGCAGGATACTGTCATGGGGTATTTTTCTATTTGATGGTGTTTAATGATTTAGGTTCTCAATAACTTAGGCTTGCCTACTAGCTATTTACTGACAAACAGAAAAAAGGGGGCTTAAATGTACTGTTAGGGCTCAAAATTTTTAGGTAGGGTAAGGAAATTTCTTTTACATAAGGCATCCTTTGTGATATTAAAAGTCACACAATTCTCTTTTTTTGCAAAATTTAACAAATATATGATGGTTGTAATCAGCACTGTAACCAATACCATATTGACGATGTTGATTCACATTCTTCTACTCTAGTCAAAAGTAAAATCTTTTCATTTCTTACCTATAGCTAATGATGGTGTGAAGAGCAGAATAGATATTTAATTGATAAATATTAAGTAGTTTCTCCTTTTTCTTCATCCATATGCTGTAATGTGTAAGGACAGAGTCGTTTTGCAAACATTCCAAACATGAAACATTCCACCTTCTTATCTTCAGAAAATATATAAAGAATAAAATTAAAGAAAAACATGGCATAAGTTCCTATACTCAGAGCAACCTGCTGCCAAGACATGGAAGGAAGCACAAAATGAACACAGTGGATCACAGAACATGATCTCTTAAGTAAATCTTTTAAAATTTGAAAGTGAAAATTTGTTTAGTTCTTAGAAAACATGAAATTAATGTTTGTCCCAAGGAAAAATGACTACCTTGCCTTTTTAAGCTAAAAGAAAGATTAAAGGTAATTCCAATTTAAAAAACACTATATTTTCAGAGCAAAGATGTGCTAGCACACATCTGCAGTGCTGTAGAGTATAGAGATAAGGGGATCTTATCTGGACAGCTTTGTGCATGTCCTGGACCTCTTATACAACCTCAGTCCCACTGTGTCAGGAGCCATAATGGGACAAGCTAATAACTAGCAGGTGATCATCCTGAAGTGTCCTGCCTCGGATTATTATATAATCTTTGACAGGTGAGCCCTCACTAAGCAAGGCTGTGTGGGACTCATTTTAGGAAAGTTTCCTGCTATTAATATGCTTTTCCTGTTATTAATAAACATATGTAACTACCACTAAGTAGCAGCACATCCCTCTGGAGCAGATCTCTGCAGAGCCACGGAGATGCACTATCTTGTAGAGATGCTGTATAGACAAATAGATAACTAAAGTCTTAATGATGATCCTATAATAATTCCTAAAATTATATTTGTGATTATTAAGCTCTTTTATAATGGGACTACTATTAGGTCCTTTTCTGATCATCAATGTTTCAATGAGAACTCTCCCAGACTCTCAAGTGTCACCAGGTCATTGTTCATAGATAGTAACCAGACTTTCTCCTACTCAGAGCACAGTTCAAGAGGTTGTAAAACAATTTTAAAAAGGTCATAAAAAGGGAACTGATGATTTATTGTAGGTGCTAGGACAGAAGATAGAATACTGACTGGGTTTATCTATACAGAACTTCACTTATAACTTAGTCATGGTTTTAAACCTTCATTGAACCTGTGGAGCTGAGACAGGTGATGGATGTTTGCTAGGTAATCACTCCTAATGGATATGCATGTAAACATTCTCTGTTGTAAACTTCTATTTCAGTTTATGATTTGATTTTCTGTGTGAACTTTTGATGAACTTTTAACATGTGATCATGTATGCTGAATGATGTTTAAGGGCTGAGGACAAAGAGTCAGAACTGAGGGACTGGGGTGAGAGGAACAGAGGTGAGAAGAACTGAGCTGAGAGAGGAACTGAGCTGAGGAGAAGTTTTTAGACAGAACACTTTTTAGGTTAGAAGGAGAATGCAGAATGGAGTAGCTTAGAAATTATAGGTAACATAAAATACTAAGAGAGCAATGTGCAGAATGCAGAGGGAAAGAGGAGAAAAGAAGATGTCCCAGGGAGCAGAAGGAGCAGGCAGTCTTCTCCTAACCATGGGACAGAACAGGTGCCATGGTAAGAACAAGGCAGGTTTAATCTTACTAAAAGAAACAAAGCTTTTTTTCTATACAAACATGGGTTTAATTTATTTAGCATTAAAAAGGTAGAAGCCTTTTCTTTCTCTATGTAATAAAGATTGGAACACATTTTTTTTTTTTTCATCCAGATTGAGTGAATCCTTGCTGCGCCCATGCTTGGTCTTTTGCTCCATATGCATATGTAAGTATGGATGTGTGTGTAAGTATAAAATTGTGAGAATGTCTGCTTGTGTGTGTGTAAGTATGTAATTGTGAGAATGCATGAAAGCTGGGCCCAGCTGGGTTTGAATAAAAATGAATAAATGAGCATGAATGAAGCTCAATATGAATTTATGTGAGATTATGCATATTTGCTTATGTAAAAGTTTTTCCTTCTTAGAGTGTTATTCTCTTCTCCTGGTTCAATAGAAGTCTACTGCTCCAAACTCCCTCCCAGCAGGAGGCATCTGGACAATAGGGCAAAGGGTCTAGCAATTAATCCTTTACTTAATCTCCTGCTGTTTTAGGATGAGGTGCTGAGTGCCAGAAACTGTGATTTCTGGCCTCAGAGGATCACAGAAGGCAGGTCAGCTACAACAGCATAGTAACTTAGACTTAGATAAGTAAACATTTTATTATACAGCAACCCTAAATTTTCGGTGAGACAAAGTCTTACCCTAGAATCTCAAAAGACAAAAGTCTTTCCCTCAGCCTACTCTTCCCCCTCCGCTTCCTCAATAAGACCAAAACCAAAAAAGAAGAAACACCCCACGCTGGGGCTGGCCCACTGCATAACTGCATCCTTTTAAACTGATTATTAAGATTGAAGCAAAAATAAATTACACTATGACTATAACAAACCAGAAATTAATAAGCCTATTAATTTCTATAAACTATTGTTTCCCCAAATCTCTCTTTAATTGTTAATACCCTTCCGCTTATGGGACAGATTGATAACTCCCCTGCAAGTTGAGTAATGGGCTATGCAAGCTCCCTACCTTGATTCAAGGAGGAAGAAGGCAAACAGCCTACTGAGGGAAGCTGTGGCTGAAGTTAGGCCCTGGTGATGACAGGGTCACTGCCCACCTAGGGGAGGAGCAAGCGGCTGAGCAGTGGCAGGTGGAGTGGTGGGGCTTCCCTGCGGTTGCGCGGGGAGACAGATGGGTAGGATATCTGAGGACTCGCACTAGTACTACAGAAATGCAGATCCCCGTAGATCTGGAAGAGGTTGGGCCCTGGACAGAAGCTTGGGCTGAGAACCTCTACACTGTGTACCTTCAGCACACTCTAACCCTAGGGGAGGTACTCGCGTCACTCAAGACTTACTGGCCAATCAGAGCCTTTAGGCGAACCTGCCAGTCAGAAGGGAAGGCGGGGTTTCCGGGTGCCTTGGTGCCGGTTTCGCTTAGTAGCTGAGCAGGCTGTGCTCTCTGTCCTGCCGCTGGATGCTGTGGAGGGTGTTAAGGCAAGCTTCGAAGTTGCGACATGGTGAGTACAAGGTCACTGAAAACAATGGGGAGAAGCAGGGGTCTGAGCAGCGCGAGCTGCTGCGGTGGGTCTTTCCCGGGACTCAGTGGGAATCTGCAACCATGTGTGAGGTCCCCTGAGGTCCTAGCCACTCGCGGGACCCAGCTATAGCCTCTGAATAACTTCACTGTGTGGGATGCATCTGTGCAGAGCATTTGGCCTGTGTGTAGAAAGATCTTTGGCTTGATCCCAAACTCAGAGAGTCCTAGTTTCTACAAGTTCTGTTGTTAGCATTTGACATTAAGGTGGACAATCCATTTGGAGTTAATTTTGTGGAGGTTGTGTGCTGGGTAGCAATCCAATATCAAGCTGTGATGTAAAAGTGCAGGATTGATGATGTAAAGGATTTACTAAAGCTTAGCGGATAGTAAGGCACTCCAAGTAGAATTTAGCTGAGGGTGCACTGCATGTAACACATCCCACAGATAAGTAATGTGCTAACCAGGGCATTTAGAGTATAGGTTACTAGGATACACATGCTTGTTCACCAGGATTGCCCAGATATATGGTTCCAAACCATAACAAAGGAAACAAACTTGATTTACAGCAAGCATCTAGGCCCATCTCCATATCAAAGAGCAGGCCTCTAACCAGCTGCTCAATGAGGCATTACAGGATCACAATCTACAGTAAGGCCTGGTGTGCCATAAAGGTTCTGTTTTCTTCTTGAGAAAAGCATAGTTCTGACACATTGGCAAGATGACACATAGTGACAGCCATGTGAAAGGGGGAAAAAGAAAAGAGAAGAAAACTTTTGTATTATTGAGTACTGGCCTGATCAAGCTGTAATTTCCCTGAGGTCCCCATGTCTGGAGCAGGACACAGCTCCTTCTGAAACCCAGGAACATGCTTGGCTGAGCCAGTCACAGCCTGGGGCCTACTCAACTGGGTCCTTGGGAGCTTACCCTGAGGCCCTGGGTATAGAGATAAAACCAGGGCCTTTTCTAAAATCAGGAATACACTTGGGAGAGCTGGTAATGGTCTGGGCCCAGGGCCTTTGGGAGGAGTTGAATCAGATTCTGAGAGCACAACTTCCCACCATATGGGGCTGTGGTTATCAGTTCCAAGGCCACTAGAAGTTTGGTCAGAAATGTTTTTGAGAAACCCTGAGTTGTCCCTTGTGCAGCAGTGTTTGATTAGCCTTCTCCTGAGTGTGTCCCATTGTCTGATGTTTCTGTAAACTTCATACTTTCTTCATCTTTCTGCTGACTTCAGAGGTGTCTCCCATCTCCTCCCTTTTCCCTCATGTCAATCGTGTACAAGATGGTATTCTTAAGAAGCTGACTTAGCATAAGCCATAGCTTGTGTAAGACCTCCCCACCCCAGCAGAGAATGCTCTGGGGCCTCTGTTTGTAAGTGGGACCAGTAGTAGCTGGAGGGATCAGAAATGTACCAGTTAGGGGTCACTATGGGTTATTTTTGTGGGAGTTGTGAAGTCTGTGTTTATTCCATTTGTATACACATGCAGTCATGGGTAATATTGATCATGTTTACATTTTTCCTGGCTGAGTTTCCTTAGGTCTTTTGATGGAAACTTGACTATAATTTGGGGCTTATGTTCTTGGCTTTTTTCTCTACATCTCATTTTTTCACGAATGTTGTAAAGCTTTGGATTGTTGTAGTTCTGTGATAAGTACGGATAGAATTTACATTGTGCTGAAAGGCTTACTATTTCTTCATCACCCTAGTGACAATTCTGAGGGTTTTTTTTTTTTTTTTTTAACATGGCAGATAGCTTTGGAATCAGCTTTTCTGTTAGGAGTTTTCTTTAGATTGTTTTGAATTTATGCTGCAAATTAGAAATACCCAACATCCCTTTTATTTTTGAAAACCTCCCTATAATGGTGTTTTTTACAGTTGTAAGTATGTGAAACTGAAAATGATGTGAAATCATATACAAAGCTATAGAAAGAGGACTTTAGCATAGACTTTAGGGACACAATACGTTGTTAGGGTTACATAAATGATATCTCACTAAGTGTAACTTAATTGAGAAAACAAAAAGAGTGAAAATAAGACATCGTCCAGAATTGAACAATGAATATGAATGTGGTACAGGATTGTGTATTAGGAATAAACTCTGAAAGCAGTAGGTTGGGATTTTCCATAGATGTCAACTAAAATTAGTTAAGACCACGTTGTGTTATAGTTGATGTAAAATTTTACTTATTTTAATATATATATTCTCATACATTTGGACATAGCACCTACTCCCAAGCAACCCCATTCTACCGAGTCCTCATAACAATGACAGAATTGCCATGGATCCCAGCAGTTTTCTCAGTATAGTTTCCATGCACTTGAAATTAGTTTAAAGAAGAACCAGAATTCTCATGTTCATTGCAGTTGTATTATGGTAGCCTAAATATGAGAATTACCTCAGTGCTCATTTGTTGAGGACAAGCTAGGTGCCTCAAGGTGACATTGTGCTAAAGGAAAGAAGACAATAGTGAAAGTTAAAGGATTAAGTTCTTGTAAAGACTCTCACAGTCAGTGCTCTATTGGTCATAAAAACGACATGTAATTACCGCTTAAGCACTGTTGACCCATTCCTTTTCCCATATAATTTTAATCTTTCGTGCACCCTTATTGTCAGATGGGTATGAGGACTTGAGCCATCTTGTCTTTCTGCAGGTAGCAGTGGAAAATGAAGAGAGACCATTCAGCTCAGTCAGTCAACAGGATCTCAAGGGAGAGCGAGGATTGAAAAGAAGACAGACAACCCTGTAACATGACTCCAGCCAGTGCTGAGGCTGAAGCAGGTCTATTTTTCTCAAGCCTGCTTTTATACCATTTTAAGTACATGCCAATAATATGGTCAGTTCTAGGTCAAGGAATACACAAGCTAATAAGCAAAGTCCAGGAATCATAGTTTTAAGGGGCTTATCAGCAGGACTTAGATAACTCCTTGGCTGAGTTTACCTGGAGCTTTGTATTAGCCCAAATGTAACTATTCTATTCTGAGCCTACTTCCTAAGTCCTAGCCCAAAGTCAGATTCCTACCTGAGCCTACTTCCATGTCCTTGTTCAATGTCAAATTCCTGCCAACTCCCTACAGAATGGCAGAAAGCACAAAATCTAGCTGAAGCAATCTCCTTCAAAGGGTTTTACTAATGTTTATTTAGCATATTATATGGAGAAGAGAAATGAACTATCAAGCTTTCTGTAGCAAGAGTTGTTATAGATGGGAAGCAAATGTGGTATTATAGTATACTGTACAAATGCAGAGAGTGGCTGTATTTGGATGGCATGAGAGCTTTCTGCCTATGAGTCATACTGCATAAAAGAGTAAAAATGAGTTTAAGAAACAGACTGACTGTTTTGCTTGAATTTAAATACTGATGATACATTACAATTGAACAATAGTCTTAAATAACTGACTCATCTTTTTATTTTCTCTGCATTAAGTAACTTAGATGGTAACACTTTCATTTTAGCTTTGGAGAATGTGGTTAAACATTTAACATTTTTATACCTTGGTGTATTTATTCTTAATGTGTAATATACTTAATGCAGCAATTTTGTACAATATCACATATTTATTTTTATTGAAAAGTTATATAGACATTGGTTTTCCTTAACAACAATCAAGAGTTTGCTTTTAGAATGAAATAAGAAACATTGTGATTCCACACTTCAAACTAGTGAAAACTAACACAAGAAAATGACGGCTTTTGTTTCCTACATGATATATATATATATATATATATATATATTTCACAATGCTGAGAGCAAAACTTCTGATTTCACACACATAGACTGGGCCCAAGATGAGCTTATCATGAACTCCTACGTTGCAGGGTATTTGATCACAGTGTTAACCCAGGAACTATCCAGTTTACTTGGGGGTGAGGGTGGGATGGGGTAGGGAAGCTGTTTCTATTTATGGTGTGGCCCATCCCTTAGACCACATGTTTGCTGCCAAACGATGAAAATAACGTCAGTTTTAGAAGGAAGCACTCATGTTTGAAAGCAATGTCTTAATGTGTGGCTGACAAAATGATGAATTAGAGAAAGATCTGACAGAATAGGATATGCCCAACTCTCAAGAGAAGAGAGAAGAGAGGCAACATAAGAGGAAGCAGCACCCTCTCAGAGGGTGAGAGGCAGAGGCAGTTTTACCTGGAGAGTTTTACAGAGACAGGCTAAAGAGAAAACAAACTAGACACAGGTGAAGAAAGAATGAGCCAGAGAATGAGACTGTGCCAGAAAATGAGAACAGATTGCTGGAGTTCATTTGAGGCCAAGCACAGCAATTCAGTCTGAAATGAAAGAAGCCAGTTTAAATCTGCTAGCATGAAGAGGAGTTTGAGTCAGAACAACTGAGTTGACCAGCCAGCCAAAGTTCAGAAAGAAAAAGAAAGGTGATTTTATTCAGCAGTTAAGTCTCAGATGCCCAAAACATTCTAGACCTAGATAAGATTGCACAGAGATTAGAAGGTTTCAGGACTAGGTCTAGACGATCAGGAGGAATTGAGCCTCCAAGATGATATTTTTACACTCCTTTGTGAGGGTCACGGACTATAAAAACAGAATGAAAACTGTATCTGTCACAATCCTACTGTCCCTGTCTTCACTATTTTGCTTTTCTTTGTTCATTATTGCTTACCTTTTTTGCATTTTCATATAAGCAGTATTGAATTAATATTTAATTGAAGATAGGTTCTCTCTCTTTAAATATCTCCTGAACACTGTTTTTCCTCCCTACACTCCTCCCAGCTACCGCCCCCTCCCCAATTACACCTCTCCTCCTCTCCCCAAGATCCAATAACCTCCTGCACTGTGTCCTCTTCAAAAAGGAGCAGACCTCCAAAAGAGGACAGCCTAACAGGGCAGAACAAGATAGAAAAAGACAAGGTGAAAGCCTTCGTATTGGACAAGGCAACCTGATAGGAGGAAAAGTCTCAAGATCAAGCTAAAGAATCAGAGTTACACCTGCTCCCACTGTTAGGAGTCCCACAAAGACACCAAGCCAACAGCCATAACATGTCAGCAGAGGACCTGGCACAGACCCATGCTGTCTCTATGCTTGCCATTTGTCTTAGTCAGGGTTTCTATTCCTGCACAAACATCATGACCAAGAAGCAAGTTGGGGAGGAAAGGGTTTATTCAGCTTACAATTCCATACTGCAGTTCATCACCAAAGGAAGTCAGGACTGGAACTCAAGCAGGTCAGAAATCAGGAGCCAATGCAGAAACCACGGAGGGATGGATGTTCCTTACTGGCTTGCTCAGTCTGCTCTCTTATAGAACCCAAGACTGCCAGCCCAGAGATGGTCCCACCCACAAGGGGCCTTTCCCCCTTGATCACTAATTGAGAAAATATCCCACAGCTGGATCTCGTGTAGGCACTTTCCCAACTGAAGCTCCTTTCTCTGTGATAACCCCAGCCTGTGTCAAGTTGACACATAAAACCAGCCAGTCCACCATTTAAGTCTCTGTAAGGTTCCTAGAAATCCAGTCAGTGTTACTCATGGGTTACCTCTCAGGTCAAGAGTCAAGTTAAACCAAATATTGGTTGGCCATTCAAACAATTTTGTTACCATCATGCCCCAGAACATCTTGGGGTGTGTGTGTGTGTGTGTGTGTGTGTAAGGGATGGGGGTCCAGGTTTCTCTTTCTGTAGCCTGTAGAATGCCTTCTCTCTTCAAAGAGAATAGAACATAGGGGTGAAGGCTTCAAGCCTGCACCACCAGCTTGATTTCTGCATTCAGTGAACTCTGTGGAATTTGTCCTTATTGATGGGGCCCTGCTGTCAGTTATGCGAGAACAAAGTTTTGTCCTAACATCAGCATGGATAGTTTAAGGATCTCCAAGAGACCACCTTGGCCAACAGCTCAACCAAATGTAACCCATTTCCAACATTGAAGCCCTGGCTGGATACAGAGGATGGTCAGTTCAGACTCCATATTCTCCATTACTCCGAGTCTTCATTAAGGTCACCCTATAGCATCTGAGAAGTTGATATTGTACTGCGTTTTTACAGTAACCCCCAAATGACCCCATTCCAGCTGTTCCTCTCTGCATTGTACTTTACCCCTGCATTGCCCCAACTGATCCCTCCCACTCCTGTTCCCATCAAACCCCAGTCTACTCACAGAAACTACTCTATTTCCCTTTAGAAGGAGATCTGTGCTTCCCCCTATAGCCCATCTCTACCTAGCCTTTCTGGGTTTGTGGAGTATGGCTTGATTATTATTTACCCAGTAGGTAATATCCACTTATAAGTGAATGCATGCCATGTGTGTCATTCTGGGTGTGGGTTACTTCACTTAGGGTCGTTTTGTTTTGTTTTAAGTTGCATTCACTTTGCTGAAAATTCACAATTTCGGGTGTTTTTGTTTGTTTGTTTTTAAACAGCTAAGTGATACTCCATTGTATAAATGGACCACAGTTTTTTTGGGTTTTTTTTTTTTTGTTTGTTTGTTTTTTGTTTTTGTTTTGTTTTTTTTTTTAATCCATTCTGCAGTTGAGGTACCTCTTGGTTGTTTCCAGTTTCTGGCTAGGATGAATAAATGTGCTATGAACCTAGTTGAGCAAATATCCCTGTGGTAGGGAGGAGCACCTTTTGGATAGATTCCCAAGAGCCGTATAGCTGGGTTTTGGGTAGATGGATTCTCACTGTTGTGAGGGACCACAATTCTGAGGAAATACTGATTTCTATAGTGATGGTATTAGTTTGTACCCCACAAGGAGGTGGGGTTTGTTCCCCTTTCTCCACATCCTTGCCAGCATGAGCTGTCACTTGTATTATTGATCTCAACCATTCTGACATTTACAAGAAAGATGCTCAAAGTAATTTTGATTTGCATTCCCCTCATGACTAAGATGGCGATGATTTCATTAAGTATTTCTCAGCTTTTTGAGACTCTGTTGAGAATTCTCTGTTTAGATCTATACCACATTATAAATTGAATTTCTTGGTTTGGATAGTCTAGTTTCTTGAGGTTGCTACATATTTTATATATTAGGCCTCTATAATATGTGAATTTGATTAAAAAAAATTATTCCCATTCCTTAGGCAGCCTTTATGTCCAATTGACCAGGTTTTTGCCACTTTTAATCCATTTTCTTTTATTGGCAAAGAGGAGAAACAGGACACACAGTATTGGCCTGTAATTTCTTAATTTTTTTATTATACTCTTGTACTTCATTTTTAAAAGACTTATACGTCTGTCTGTCTGTCTTTTGGTCTCTCTTTATTTGTGGTGCAATCTACATTGTGTGATTTTTATTCACTATAATCTAATTATATTGTTGTTTCTCTGGAAAATGATAGACCTTCACCTATTTTTGTCTTTTGAAAATTTACTATGAATTTCTTGAGATTTTGATAGTTGGGAAACAGTTTTAGTTTCCTCTTCTTGATCCTGACTGCTTGCTTCTCCCATTTTTTGGAAACTCTGGCTTCCAGGTGATGTAATCAGCAATTTTGGGGGTTTTGATATGGTTAACACATTAGATTTGGCTTTTTAAAACTTTCTGATATATTATTGTCTGTGTGTCCTAATTAGCTTCAGTTGTCAACATTTTGGAGCCTACACTCATTTCTCATTCAAATGCCCTCATTAAAATGGCTGGATGCTGTGTATGTGAGAGATTGTGTTGTGTGATGATTGATGTGGGAAGGAAGGCTCTTCTGCTGAGGGTGTCAGGATCCCTGAGCTAGTGTGCCTGGACTACATAAGAGAGCTAGCTGAGCATGAGACAGTGACCAAGCAAGAGGGCAAGGCAAGAAACAATGGTCATCCATGGTTTTTGCCTAATTTTCTTGAAGCTTGAGGTTCTCTCCTTAGCTCACAAAATGATGGACTGTGATCTGACAGGACCAAACAAGTGAACATGCTCATTACCTGAGATGCTTTTGGTTAGAGGATTCAATCAAAGTAGCAGAGTAGCAAGTTAGAACTAAGAAAAAAAAAACACATAAAGTGATTTTGTTGCTGGACAGAAACTGCACATGTTTTCTTTTGGAGGAATGTGGGAGATAGCAGGACTTGAGATGGCAAACAGCATCGAAAGCTGTACTTAGAGCTTAATTGGCTGTTGTAGCATCTGGAAGATTGAAGTATTGCAAGTAATGCAGACAGAAGTTGAGGTCATAGGATTTTAGTTGAAAATAGACTCCATGAAAAATTTAGGTAGTTGTGATTTCTATGGTAATTTGACCCCAAATCTTTCTTATCTGTCCCATGCTCTTACAAATTGAGTAAGACCGAAATAAAAAATAACTGGCTGTATTTTGTAGATGGAATATAGAATCTGTTGGATTGGGGGGAGGGTATGGGGGGGACTTTTGGGATAGCATTGGAAATGTAAGTGAGGAAAATACCTAATCAAAAAAAAAAAAAAAAAAAAAAAGAATCTGTTGGGTGATTATTAGTAGTAACTCATTCAGGACTAAAATGAAAAAAAAAAAAAAAAAGCAAGTTGGGCAGAAATTAAAGCAAAGTCTGTGGCTTGTAGAGCAAACCAGCACTGGGTAGTTTCAAATGGCAGCTGAATGCTGAGAAAGCGGCCTGAATTCAGGATTGAAAGCCTAAGAAGGTGTCCTGAGGGAAACCCACCCTCCTGCTAAGCCTTCAATGAATGGAAAGGGGGGTGGGAAGGCAAAGTGATTCCTAGTCCCTGGAAGGATCTTCATAGAAAACCTGCTATAACTGTGGTCCAAGCATGGGGGAATTCATCCCAATTTAAAATCCAAACTTGACAGGAGCACCCAAGTTCTGGAAATAAGAAAGATGTAAAATTTCAGGTCGTGGATTCTTCCCCTGTGGTTTCAGTCCATCACTGTTCCAGCCATCTGTTTGCCAGAGTCAGAGCCCCAGTAAGGAAGGATACTGTGAGAGTGCATTGCATGAACTTGTGAGGATGAAGCCTGAGTTGCATTTTGAGACCACAAGATGTTGAGCTACCTAAGCTAGGAGACACCTGCCATGAAGAGCAGCTGCCATGGCTCAGCTGTTAAGAGCTCTGCTTGCTCTTCCAGATGTCCTGAGTTAAATTCTCAGCAACCACAAGGTGGTTCACAACCATCTGTATTGGGATCAGATGCCCTCTCCTGGTGTGTCTAATGACAGCTACACTGTATTCATATGAATGAAATAAATAAACCTTGAAAAAAACGTCTCATAAGAGACATTGGACATTTGAAGAATGTATAGACTGTTGCAGACTATTAGGGTCATTAAAGTTAAACTGTGTGCATTTTCAACATGGATGACCGTGATCACAATGTAGTTGATTAAGTGAAAAAGGTCACAGATAGGGTGATGTCTTTGAACACTTGTTTCTTTTTGTGGCTTTCTTTGGGAGAGCTTATAATGTTAGGGTCCAAGAATCACTGAAGGAAGCCCCCAACTCAATGGTATGCAAAAGTGTTTTATTCTTCAGAATTCTTTCGTACAGGGGCCTACCATTTACTATGTTGGATACAGACATGTGAGCTTTGCAAGTTCAATTTAAAGCCAGTTAGGGGAATTTCAGGGAGGAGTAGGTGAACTTTATTCTGATTAGTTGGTTCAATTTCTAGAGATATGGGTGTCTTTTGGATGGTTAAGGATCTGGAGTACTTGGGGGACTTTCAGGAACCAATGCTGACTAAGCATTCTTTGTTTAGGCTTGGCTCAGGCCTGGTGGCAGGGGCAGCTCCTGGAAGCTCCTGATTGGATACCTGTGAGGGTGGTTTTCCTGTACTGGACTTGTTTGGACTTTTCCAGTTCTGTGAAACAGAAACTTAGTCCTAGTCTTCCAAACTGTCAGTTTGCAACCTGTTATGGAGTTAGCCTGGCTCTAGTCTCAGTCCTCTCAATCTTTTGGAGGAGGAAACTTTCTAGATTGCTTATTGGGGACCAGACTTGAGTGTGCATACACTCAACCCATTTCCTGTGTGTGTGTGTGTGTGTGTGTGTGTGTGTGTACGTGCTACTGTGTTGTGATTGGACCTGATTAGTCAGCTTCCTTCTTATGTTCTGTTGCCTTCACCATTATACACCATCCCTAAATCACATAAGATCCAGCTGAAGCAATTGTTATTCAGGGCTAAGCTATTTTGCAAGCCTGGTGTTTTATAATTTTAATTTTGTTGTTTTTGTTTTGGGGGACAAAGTTTCTTGTGTAGCCCTGGCTGTCCTGAAAGTAGGTGTGCAGAACATGCGGCCTCAAACTTAAAGGTCCACCTGACTCTGGCTCCAGAGTGCTGGGATTAAATGTGGGCCAACATGCCTGGCTTTTTCTTTGTTTGTTTGTTTTTATATTATTGACTGATGGGCTAGAACGTAGGTATTGGTACATGTCAAGCATATGCTGTTGTGTTGATCTTCATGCACGTTTTGAATTTTGAAATTTGGCAGAGAGAATTTTCTGTTTCTCAGGATGGCGAGTATTCATGACATTGATACTGCCTGAGCTTTACTCCCTGAGATTTCTGAGTCATTGGATTGCAGGTGCATAGCATTCTTTCTACCTGTTATGTGTGTTTTGATTTTTTAAATGAATATGAGTAATTGACTATATGCATTAATACTCACATCATGAATGCCTGGTTCCCATAGTAGTGAGAAGATGGGTTCAGAATTCCTGAACTTGGAGTAATTGATAGTTGTTAAGCCCCTTAGAAGTACAGGCAATTGAGCCCAATTATTTGGAAGACCAACAAGAGCTCTTCACTGGTGAGCCATCTCCTGTCCAATGTAGGATCAACATTCTCATCTGTCCATTTCTCTCTGTTTAAAGATACATCCCCTTTAAGTAAAATCTCACTAGTGTTACAGATTAAGCTGGGACACTTCAGGATTCTGGAAGATGAATAGAGAACTGGAGCGAAAGTGTAATTCTTTGTAGGAACTCCAGTAAAAACCTCTGAGTCCTTTCTCTCTTTTTTGTTTGATTGATTATTACAGGGGGGACAGGGTCTTAATATGTACCTCTGGCTGTCCTGAGTAGACCAGAGATATATCTGCTTCTGCCTTCTGAGTTCTGCAATTAAAGGCATTAACTAATATGCTCAGCATGCCCATCATTATTTGTAGATAGTAATTGTTCATACAATTTCTCTGTTGTGTGCTCAATACTTCTCTCTCCCTCTCCCTCTCCCTCTCCCTCTCTTTCTCTCTGTTAATTAGCAGTTCTTTTGCAAGGCTATATCCTATTCAAAGAGCAAAGAACTGACAAAACTGAACCTTATTACTCAGTGTCTTAGTCAGGGTTTCTATTCCTGCACAAACATCATGACCAAGAATCAGGATGGGAGGAAAGGGTTTATTCAGCTTACATTTCCATATTTCTGTTCATTTCCAAAGGAAGTCAGGACTGGAAGTCAAACAGATCAGGAAGCAGGAGCTGATGCAGAGGCCATGGAGGGATGTTCTTTACTGGCTTGCTTCCCCCTGGCTTGCTCAGCCTACTCTCTTTTAGAACCCAAGGCTACCAGTCCAGGGATGGTCCCATTCACAAGGAGCCCTTCCCTCTTTGATCACTAGTTGAGAAAATGCCCTACAGCTGGATCTCGTGGAGGCATTTCCCCAACTGAAGCTCCTTTCTCTGTGATAACTCCAGCCTGTGTCAAGTTGACCCCCAAAACCAGCCAGTGCAATTGACCCCTTGTCAACTTGACACACAAACATATCACTAGAAAGTCTCAACCCTTAGTTTCTTATTCATCCCCAAGATCTAAACAACTTTAAAAGTCCCACAGTCTTTACATATTAAAAGTTCAATATTTTTAAAATATCCAATATCTTTTAAAATCCAAAGTCTTTTTACAATTAAAAGTCTCTTAACTATGGAATCAACTAAAATATTTTCTTCCTTCAAGAGGGAAAAATATCAGGGCACAGTCACAATTAAAAGCAAAACTTAAACTCCAACTGTCCAATGTCTGGGATCCAACTGGGTCACTTCTCCAGCCCTGTCCTTTGTAGCACACAGCTTGTCTTCTAGGCTCCAGCTGCCTGTACTCTACTGCTGCTGCTGTTCTTGGTGGTCCTCTCATGTTTGGCATCTGCAAAACACTGCATGACCTCTTCAGTCCTGGGCCATCAATTGCAACTGAGTCTGCACCTCCACCAATGGCCTTCCATGGCCTCTCACAGTGCCAAGCCTCAGCCACTCTTTATGACCCCTTCATGCCTTCAAAACCAGTACCACCTGGGTGACTCTTAAACATTACCAAGTCCTGCTGCAGCACAAAGTAAAACCTTGGTTATCTCTGGGACATAGCCTCCATGCTCTCAGAAAACACTTCCCAGAAGATTTCACCTCAATGATGCTGGTCTCTTCTTAATCACAGCTAATTTCTTAGCTCCAGCTAACCAGCATCAATAGTCCCAGGAATGCAAAGGTTTCATTTTAGTAGTTCTGGTATCTTGTTAATCACAGCTGATTCTTCAGCCCCAGCTAACCAGAACCACAGAATCTTCATAATCAAAATAGCAATGGCCCTGAAAAGAGGCTTTAATCTTCCCTCTGAAATTTCACAAGCCAGACCTCCATCTTCTGCACTGTTCTCAACATTATGTTCCAAGCTCCTACACAGCATCCCACAGAACTCTTAACACTGAATAGATCCTCTAGCCCAAAGTTCCAAAGTCCTTCCACAGTCCTCCCTAAAACACGATCAGTCTGTCACAGGAGTACCCCACTATGCTGGTACCAATTTGTCTTAGTCAGGGTTTCTATTCCTGGACAAAACATCATGACCAAGAAGCAAGTTGGGGAGGAAAGAGTTTATTCAGCTTACATTTCCATACTGCTGTTCATCACCCAGGATGTCAGGACTGGAACTCAAGCAGGTCAGAAAGCAGGAGCTGATGCAGGAGACATGGAGGGATGTTCCTTACTGGTTTGCCTTCCCTGGCTTGCTCAGCCTACTCTCTTATAGAACCCAAGACTACCAACCCAGAGATGGTCCCACCCACAAGGGGCCCCTTCCCCTTGATCACTAGCTGAGAAAATGCCCTACAGCTGGATCTCATGGAGGCATTTCCCCAACTGAAGCTCCTTTCTCTGTGATAACTCCAGCCTGTGTCAAGTTGACACAAAACTAGCCAGTACACTCAGTTTCCTTCTAAGATGACTTGGTAATTAGGTCAAAACTTCTTGGCCATTAAATAAGTGGGGGAAGTACCAGAATTACAAAGATATTTTATCAGTGAAGCATACATTTACAGTGATGTCGGTATCATGGTTTCTTTTGTACACATGTATGGAATATTTTAGGATGCATTGACTTATGATGATGTGCATATGAACTTCACTCGAGAAGAATGGGCTTTGCTGAATGCTTCACAGAAGAGTCTTTACAAAGATGTGATGTTGGAGAACTACAGAAACCTCATTGCTGTAGGTAAGACTGTGAATTTTCTTTTACTTTTTAAAATAAGGGAACAACTGTTTCCTTGTTGTTGATGCTTTTCTGTAATTTCACTTGAGAATGAGGAAGAATGAGGTGAATAAATCAGGTTTACTAAAAATAGTAACTTAAATTTGCCTAATTTCCAATGATATATCATACATTTTCTGGTACTATATTTTAGGCTACAATTGGGAAGAACATAATATTGAAGAACATTGTAAAAGTTCCAGAAGACATGGAAGGTAATTTTTATGTGCAAATTGGTATGAATATGCCTCTGAAGAAATGTTAATGTGTCCTGGAACTTTTTTAAAAGAATCAACAGTGGAAAAAAAAACCACTTTTTTTAGTGTATTGATTATTTAATTCTCACAAGTCCACGTACCTCAGTGCAAGGCGCCTGATTTGTGTTTGCGGGTATGCCTCAATGAAAGAAGACAAGGAAATAATGCCTTATCTGATATTACCATTTGAACCATAGCCACCTGGCAGCTATTCTGTCCAACTGCCAATCTAGTCTCATACCGCTCACATATTGCCAAAGATATAAGGTGATAAGTGTATGCTTCTAATAAGCAAATCCTCCATAGTAAAGGTGATTACTCATGGGGTTTTTTTTGGGGGGGGGTGGGTTTTTTCGACACAGGGTTTCTCTGTGTAACCCTAGCTGTCCTGGAACTCACTCTGTAGACCAGGCTGGCCTTGAACTCAGAAATCCTCCTGCCTCTGCCTCCCAAGTGCTGGGATTAAAGGCGTGTGCCATCTCTACCCGGCAGCTGATTACTCATATAGTAACATTGCTAAGTTTATGTGAGAGGGGCAGTTCATGAGAGACAGGAATGTTATTGAGAAGAAACCTCAATTCCTATACCATGTGTCTATGATGAACAGACAGCCAAACTTCATGAGTGCGATGTGATAATCTTTCATTTGCTATTGTTTTTTTAATTGGTATATACTGTGTCACAATGGATACAAGCCATGTGAGCATAGGGATATTGAAATAAGCAATGTAACTCTCTCTCTCTCCAAGAACAATTAAAATGTATGTAGTAGTCCACACTTGAGCAAATATTCTCAGTGTGATACAAGTTTATAAATGGTTGGTTTTCCATCTTTAGTGGGAATATATCCAAAAACTTCTGCACTGCAGAAAATCCCTCTGAGTACTAGGATTGTGGAACTTCTTTTCTGTTTGTCCTGGTTTACTTTGCCAAAGTAGTGTGAAAATGTAGTGTATTTCACAATATCGGAAATTTATGAACATAGCATGGTAAAGCTCTGAGCTCTTCCATTTCTCTTCAAATTTGTGAAAAATATTATAGAGAAGAAGGATTCTACAAATGTGAGCCATGTAATACCAGTCTTACCATTACAGGCATGCAAAACCAAGCGTAATGAAGGGGAACCCATGAATGTAAACAAAGTGATAAAATCTTAAGATGTGATTCTTCTTTCCAATTAGACCAAATTGTAAAATTAATTCCTACAGATAAAAAATATTCATAGGTATAGTGAATGTGGCAAAGCTTTCACATGTGCCAATTACCTTTGCAGGCATAAAAGAAGTCTTACTGGAGAGAAACCCTATGAAGGCATTCAGTACTGTGAAACCTTTCTACATCACAGTAGTCTCCAAATGCAGAAAATAACACACACTGGAGAGAAATGCTACAAATGCAGTCAATGTGGTAAAGCCTTTGCAGGACACCATACTCTCCAAATACATGAAAGAACACATAGTGGAGCGAAAGCCTATGAATGTAAGCAATGTAGTAAATCCTTTGCCTCTCACAATCAATTTCAAAAACATGAAGGAATTCATACTGGAGAGAAACCTTATAAATGTGATCAATGTGGTAAAGCCTTTGCACAACACAGTCATCTTAAAAAGCATAAAGTAACACATACTGGAGAGAAACCTTACAAATGTAATCAGTGTGGTAAAAGCTTTGTTTATTCTAAATCTTTACGAGTACATAAAAGAACACATACTGGAGAGAAGCCCTATGAATGTAATCAATGTGGCAAAGCCTTTGCATATCAAAGTTCTTTCCAAGTACATAAAAGAATACATACGGGAGAGAAACCTTATAAATGTAATGAATGTGGTAAAGCCTTTGCCCGAAACAGTGAACTCCGAACACATGAAAGAATTCATACTGGAGAGAAACCTTACAAATGTAATCAATGTGGGAAAGCCTTTGTACGTCACGATGCACTTCAAAGGCATGAAAGAATACATACTAGAGTGAAACATAAAGAATGTAATCAATGTAGTAAATCCTTTGCTTCTCCTGCTCAACTTCGAAAACATGAAAGAATTCATTCTGGAGAGAAACCTTTCACATGTAGTCAATGTGGTAAAGCCTTTGTACGTCAATATGATCTTCAAAGACATGAAAGAATACATACTGGAGAGAAACCCTATGAATGTAAGCAATGTAGTAAATCCTTTGCTTCTCATAATCAACTTCGAATACATGAAAGAATTCATACTGGAGAGAAACCTTACAAATGTAATCAATGTGGTAAAGCCTTTGCACAACTCAGTCATCTCAAAATGCATAAAATAACACATACTAGAGACAAATACAATGAATGTAAGCAATGTAGTAAATCCTTTGCTTTTCATGGTCTACTTCAACTACATGAAAGAATTCATACTGGAGAGAAACCTTACAAATGTGATCAATGTGGTAAAGCCTTTGCACAACACGGTCATCTCAAAATGCATAAAATCACACATACTGGAGAGAAACCTTACAAATGTAATCAGTGTGGTAAAGGCTTTGCCTATCATAGAACTTTCCAAGTACATAAAAGAACACATACTGGAGAGAAGCCCTATGAGTGTGAGCAATGTGGCAAAGCCTTTGCATATCAAAATTATTTCCAAGTACATAAAAGAATACATACTGGAGAGAAGCCCTATGAATGTAAGCAATGTGGCAAATCCTTTGTTTCTCATGCTTCACTTCGAAAACATGAAAGAATTCATACTGGAGAGAAAACTTATTAATGTAGACAATGTTGTAAAGCCTATTCACAATCAAGTCACCTCCAATTGCATAAAAGAACACATACTAAAGAGTAACCTCATGAATATAACCAAAGTGATCTTGAAAGTTGTGGTGGTTTAAATATACTTGGCCCATGGCAAGTGGCAGTATTAGTGAGTATGGCCTTTCTGGAGTAGATGTGGCATTTGAGAAAGTCTGTCACTGTGGGCTTAGACTCTGAGATCCTATGCTTAAGCTCCACCCAGGGCAAAAGAGACTTCTGGCTGCCTTCTGATCAAGATGTCGAATTCTTATCTCCTCCAGCACTACGTGTGCTTAGACACTGACCTTTTTTCCCACCTTAATGATAATAGACTGAATCTCTGCATCTATACACTACTCGCAATTAGATGTTCTTTATAAGAGTTGCCTTGGTCATAGTGTCTTTTCACAGCAATAAAACCCAAATTAAGACAAACAGCATAAAAGATACTACACTGGAGAGAAGCTGACAAGCAGATAGTTCTCTGCATCTTTGATAACAGATATAACATGTTTTAAATAGTCTATTCTTCCTTCTCTTCTCTCCTTCCATTTTTCCTCATCTGTATTCTTCTAAATCTCCTTTTCCTTGCCATTTCTTTTTTTACCCCCATGAGGACAGTGATTTATTAAGATAGAATCTCACATGTATTCCAGAGTAGTCTTGAATTAAAAATCCTCCTACCACTACCTCTTGAAGGCTGAGATTGTAGTTGTGTATATCATGCCCAGGTTTTTCAAGCAGAAATCCATGAGATGTGGAACCCTGAGCTAGAAATTTTTGAGAAATTGATAAGTTGATGGCAATATTGAGAAATAAATTCAGAGAGAACAGTCATGCCTCCACTTCTGTTAGCTCCTGGAAGACCACTACTGGAGGGATATGGAGTAAAGCTTAGGCATAATTATAAAGCAGCCTGTTTTCACTTGAGACAATAAGAGGCACCAAAATGACAAAGAAGGACTAGAGCTTAAAGCATAGTAAAGGCCTTCCCAAGCCAGACAAGGACTCCAGGAGATGCTCTGACAGATTTAGTGATCCTTGGCCCAAGACAACCAACCCCATTGTGTTAGGAGGTGTAAGAGATGGTTCCAAGGTACTTCCGTCTAGCTTCAGATAGTGTTTATTTTTAACTCAGTCACATATTGGATAGAGTAGAGATGAGTATCTTTAACATGGCAGTCTTTCTAGACCATTATCCATATCCAAAGAGCATCAGAACATGGGATCTGCTGCTGACACATGGAAGCAATTCCAGAAATATCCCAGTTATGTAAATATTTGTTTTTGAAATGTTTAATTACAAGTTTCTTCAGAATTTGGAAGGTTCATATGAAGAACACACAATGAACAGAGTGCCTTTAGCTATGTTACTGATGGGCAGGGAAAGAAACCACCTGTGAATTTTCCTTAAATGTTTCCTTCCTGTATTCTTTTACATCATGCAAAGCATGAACTTTGATTGGTCTCTGAGGTCTTGCACCGTTTCTCCTTGGTATTATTGCCTGATGATCAGGTAATGAATTCTGGTCTTTACTGTGCATGCAGAGATCAAGATTTCCTAATAACTCAATGTGTTTTCTTAGAATCAACATTGTATTGAATATGTAAAACATCTAGACTGATTTACAGTGTAAGTAGCATTTGTCTGTGTTCTGTGCTGTTACTACACAATTCTACATGCATTGAATGTAGTTTAACTCCACTACATTGTTTTGGCTGCTCACTATTACTTATTGATCATCTATCTCCCAGGAAGCACATTATACAGTGAAACTACCTTTTCATTGTGTTGTTTCTTGAAATTTGCACTAGAAAACATTAAATTAAAAAGTGTTATTTCTCTGGAGTATGCTCAGCAATTAGTTTTGTATCAGGAAATTAAGAGCAGCTTTCAGTTGCATACAGTCACAGTTAACAGAGTCTGCTATGGTCAAGTGCAATGCATATTTCTTCCTTCTAGTCATCTTGATGAACTACAAAGTTGTTCATTCTCAGAAAACTAAACTTAAATAATTAACTAAGTTATGGATATAGTGACTGGGAAATTATGTGAAGAATAAAACTGCACTGGAGAGATGGCTCAGAGGTTGAATGCACTGACTGTTCTTCCAAGGCCCTGAGTTCAATTCCCAACAAGCCCATGATGGCTCACAACTATCTGTAATGTAATCTTGGAGCCCTCTTCTGGGATAGAGGCAGAACACTGTACAGAATAAAGGAATAAATCTTTAATCATAATAAAAGAATAAAAATGCAAAATCCGTGCCCAAAAAAGGGAGAATTCTTGTTTTCCCTTCATAAGAAGGTAGGTGAAACTTATTTGAGATGGCAAAAGGCTCTATGGCTGTTTGAAGAAGATGGTATGTTACCTAGATGCTTTAATTAGCACCTAAAGTACAGATCATAATATTTCCTTTTATGTGGGAGGGCAGTCATGCAAAATACATGTAATTGGGCAAGTTTGCACATCCTCTCCTCCAGCTAGAGGACTGATCACATTGGGAATAGGCTACTGAAAATGTGCTTCAAAGACTCACCCACCTGGAAACAGTTTTGTTTTTTTTTTTTAATTAAAGACTGTGAAAACTTTTTAAAATTTATTTTTAATTTAAAATCTTTTATTTTTAAAATGTGTTTTATATATTATATAACTATTACATTAAATTATAAAATTCTTATAATATTTTTCAAGTAAAATAAGCATCAAACATGAACATTTGTTTAGAGGAAATTTACTCTACACATTATAGCACCTTTCTTAGAGTTAGTCTTTCATCTTCATCTCAATGCTGTCTTCTACTTGTGTCCTACTTAAGGTGTCCTAGACACAAGGTGACACTAGAAAATAGACTTCTGTAGGAATGCTGCACTCTATTTGACGAGTTCAACAGAAAAAAAAACCATAAACTTTAACAAAGAAGAAATGAAACAGTGGGAATGAGTCATTCATTACTGTGGAAGAAAAATAGAAATCCTGATGAAAACAAAAGATTGATTCTCACACCTACTATCTACCAACAATCTCTTCTACCACATCCACAATCTGTGAACTCTCCTATGCCTATGTGTAGAGGGACACCATGATATCTCACTGATAAATGTCTTACATGTGAAAATCTGGTTCAGTCATGAGGAAAAGTTTTCTTGAAAATAGCATCCTCAAGAGGAACAGAAATGACCAGGCCCCAGACCACTCCTACCATCAGTAATGGGCCTGTTCTCCACTAGCAGCCACCACTGCCCTTCTTCCTGCCTGTACCTGGATGATATCAGAAGAATCAGATTCAAATGCATAAGTCTTTTCTCAGAAGATGAGATTTAAAGGATGTGGCTGAAAGAGTAAGAGAAAAGGCAAGCATCTACCACCAGTCTTAACACAGCATTATGGGGGCTCTTTGTCTCAGCTCAAACATGCTTAGTGTTAGGAAATTCTGAGGTGAGAAATAGCCAGTACAGGCATATTGACAGCATAAGACCTGACAGCTTGATAGAGTGAGTAGTAGTTAGCTGATGGCCAGTCCTGCTATTACTCATCAATCATTGGAGCTGTTTCATGCAGGAGCCAACAACCCCAGAATTCCTGGTCACTTCCAACATGTCCTTGTGCTCATAGCCTCATTATAAGGAACTGACCTATAGTACACTTAATTAACATTAAATATTACTATGGGTGCCTTCTTAGTGTAGTAGGCAGCGCGTCAGTCTCATAATCTGAGGTCCTGAGTTCAAACCTCTGAGTGGGCAACCTCAGTTTTTAACACTAATAATTAAACCTTTAATTTTATCCAGGCAGTGGTGGCTCACGCCTTTAATCCCAGCACTTGGGAGGTGGAGGCAGGCAGATTTCTGAGTTCTAGGCCAGCCTGGTCTACAGAGTGAATTCCAGGATACCCAGGGCTACACAGAGAAACCCTGCCTCGAAAAAACCAACAACAACAAACTTACATATACTTATTGAACTCGATGTACCAGGATTTTTGTTCCATGCTTTATAGGGATTATCTCATTGTAGAAATATTCCCATAGAAAACAGCTTTAACTTAAAATATTTTGAAACTTAAGCTTTAGTTGACTGAAAATTGTACATATATGGAAAACACACTTACTAAGGAGACTGATTAAATGAGGCTTTCAAGTTCTCCATTTGGACTGTGTGTGTGCACAAGCATAATAACTCTGGTAAGTGTGTTCAGTGTGTACTTTTGTACTGTGCTCTGTCCTAGTAGACTAGTAACCCTTTATCCATGGGAAATGAATGATGAGACTCCAGTGGAATAGCACCAAGCCTTATGCATGCTGTTTTTCTGGGCATGAATGTTGGTGATAACCTTTAGCCTATAAATTAAATACAGTAACAGGTTAACAGCAATGTTTAAATGTATGCTACAGTAAAAGTAACACAAACCAGCTGTTTTTTTCCTTAAAATATGTGCACAGTTTTTCCTGTGATGATGCAAGATGGCAGTGCCACTCAATAGTAAGATAAAGAGAGCCAGAAAACACAAGCACTGTGGCAGTAATGGGCTTCTATGCAAGGGTCATCTGAACACAGAGCTGCAGTGACAGTAGGTTTGAGAAAGAGACAGTGATGGAGCAACACACGGGTGGGTGATATATGCAGACTGGATACAGGACAAAGGGATTGTTTACATCTTAGGTAACACAGAAAGACAGAACAAAACTGTGCCTTGGGCTTTTCGGTTCCTAAGTTAGTCATGGCACAGATCTCATACAGCTTTCAGAGAACACCTGCATTGCTTAGGTTGCCTTCCTCATCTAACTTGGTCCCTCTTCTCTTCTCTGAGCTTCTGTAGCCCTCACTTCCTGTCCAACTAGCTCTGCCACTCATCTCTCATGTTGATAGCCCATTCTTCTCTGGACCATAAACAGGTGGTACTCAGGCTCTTCTGTAGACTTCTCTGATGCTGGCATGTCACCCCTCCTTTTTCTGAGAGCTTCACTTTTTCTCATATGAACAATAGGAATTATACTACTCACATCATGTTGGCCAATGTGTGCATTACTCTAAATAACATGCAAAGAGATCACTACACTAATGTTAGATATCTGTAGTGCAATTTGCATAAGATCCAATGTACTAAAATATGATATTCATATAACATTTACTTTTTAAATTTTTTGACAAGAATTATTTTATTGTGTGTATAGTGTATGATGAATGTGTGGACACATACATATTATGGCACATGTGTGAAAATCAGGACAACTTTGTGGAATTGTTTTTTTTACTTTTGCCTAAGCTCTGGGATTGCACTCAGTTCTTTAGGTTTATGTGATACGTGCTTTCTCTCTCTCTCTCTCTCTCTCTCTCTCTCTCTCTCTCTCTCTCTCTCTCTCTCTCTCTGAGCCATGTTGCCAGCCCTTACATAGCTTTCTAGAAGTGTATTTCTTGGGAATAAACACGGAACAATCTATTCAGCCTGAACCTTGACCAGGGACCTATCTACTGCTTCTGCATCATCAGCATTAGCCCCTAAGTCAGCCCTCTCCAAAGACCCAGACACTCAGATTTCTTCCTCAATTTTGAGATTGGGCTGCTGAAATACTAGATCCTCTGTGCTGTAGAGTGAATGTTTATGTCCTCTGGAAGCTGTGTGTGGTAACTGGGACCACAGGTTAATGTGATTATGAGCCTTTGGCAGATTATCAAGTCACAAGTATGTATCCCTCAAGGAGTACTCATGAGTGTGATTCTAGCCTTAGAAAAGAGACCCTGAGAGCGCCAGTATTCCATCTGCCATGGGAACACTGAAAGAAGATGTGTCAGGGAATGGATCTGTGGACCTTAGCAGATACCTAAACTTGCATACTCACTTAGTATTTCCAGTGTTTCTGTGCTGGAAATTTATGTGACTTTTTTATAGTGACAGACAATCTCTGCTGGGTCTTGGAAGTGGAAACGTGCATGGCACATGCACCATCTGCAAAGCTGTCTGTAGTGTTGTGTAGATGGCAGCTTTATGAGAGCAAAGACCAATGCCCATGTGGTCCTGTACAAGTGGGGCAATACCCTTTGTCCCCAATTTCTTATTTCTAGCTCTACTCCTTATAGCAGGAGTCCTACTAAATTGGAAGATGCTAGTTCTCTGTAACTGTCTTTCCATTACTATTATCTTCCATCAGCTATTTTTCTTTAAACTAAAAGAACATTCTATCTTCAGTTTTCTTTTCTATTTTAAAAAAAAAGATTTTTAAAAATTATTTGTAGATACACTGTAGCTGTCTTCAGACACACAGTAGAAAAGGGCATGGGATCCCATTACAGATGGTTGTGAGTCACCATGTGGTTGCTGGGAATTAAACTCAGGACCTATGAAAGAACAGTCGGTGCTCTTAGCTGCTGAGCCATCTCTCCAGCCTCATATTTACAGATTTTATTTTCTTGAATTCATGGGCTTTTTCACAGGTCCATGTACTCCTTACTATCCATGAGGTTGTGTCTTTTGAGGGTTCTGGGTACCTAAATTTTATATTACAAACTGAAAATATCCTTCACCATCCCCTGAATCTTACTGACCATTGTCCTGTCTGCTGCTGTTTCCATGCTAGTAAATAGCAGGTGGTGAGCTGCATTGAGACACTGACATGCAAGGACTCCAACCCTCTATCAAAGCAGTGACCTGCCACTAAGTTCTGTCTTTTAACCTGTGTCTCATTCTGGGGAAAACAGATTGCTTTATGACATTAGTATTCATACAATAGCATTTTACTTATTTTATTGTACTATGGAAAACCAGTAAAGGTCACTATCTCATGTGGACATTAGATCATGTTATAATGTAACTTGGTGCAGATAGCCTACCTATATCCTGTGCAGGATACTGTCATGGGGTAGAATCTAAAGTACAATTTAGATGTTGTGCCTGCCAATTGGTATCCCTTAAAAAAGATGGTCTTGTTTGTTTCTCTTCCCTTTTTAACCTTTTAAAATTGATTTGCACCTACCCTGGGCTTTTTCTTAGGCTGTTTTCTTTCCAGTTCTGTCTCCATGGTCATCTAACTTACTTCTAGCTTTCTATGTGGTCTTTTTCCATTGCTTTTCCCTCTATCATTTTCCAAATTACTGGTGTTTTTTTATTCTTTAGAAGAAGCAGAATCTTTTTTTTCGGGGGAAGGGTGTTTTGTTTTGTTTTGTTTTGTTTTGTGTTTTTTGGTTTTTCAAGATATGGTTTCTCAGTATAGCCCTTGCTGTCCTGGAACTCACTTTGTAGACCAGGCTAGCCTCGAACTCAGAAATCTGCCTGCCTCTGCCTCCCAAGTGCTGGAATTAAAGGTATGTGCCACCACGCCTGAATTTGATTTATTAATTTCATTATACATTATATCATATAACTATAAACTCATATAATTATAAACATAATAAATAATGTGAAGTAAAATTGAGCAATTTTTTTAATTTGATGGTGTTTAAAGATTTAGGTTCTCAATAACTTAGGTTTACTGACAAACAGAAAAAAAGGGGCTTAAATGTACTGTTAGGGCTCAAAGTTTTTAGGTAGGATAAGGTTATTTCTTTCACATAAAGCATCCTTTGTAATATTTAAAGTCACATAATTCTCTTTTTTGTAAAATTTTACAAATATATGATCATTGTAATCAGCACTGTAACCAATACTAAATTGAGGATGTTGGTTCACATTCTTCTACTCTAGACAAAAGTAAAATCTTTTCATTTCTTATCTACAGCTAATGATGGTGTGAGTAGAAGCATATGTATGAAGATATCTAATTGATAAATGTTAAGTAGCTGCTTCTTTTTCTTCATCCATACACTGTAATGTGTAAGGATAGAGTCCTTTTGCAAACAAGCATTCCAAACAGGAAACATTCCACCTTCTCCTCTTCAGAAAACATCTAAAGGACAAAACTAAAGAAAAAACATGGCATACGTTCCTATACTCAGAGCAACCTGCTGCCAAGACAGTGAAGGAAGCAGAGCATGAACACAGCGGATCACAGAACATGCTCTCTTATGTAAATCATTAAAGATTTCAAAGTGAACGTTGGTATAGTTCTTAGAAAACATGAGAATAATATTTGTGTCTAGGAAAAACGACTGCCTCATATCTCTAAGGGAAAAGGAAGATTAAAGGTAATTCCTCTTAAACGCATTCACGACCGGCCAGGAAGAACGCAACAAACCGGAATCTTCTGCGGCAAAACTTTATTGCTTACATCTTTAGGAGCAAGAGTGCAAGAGAGCAAGAGCTCTATTGCTTACATCTTTAGGAGCCAAAGCGCAAGAGTGCAAGAGCAAAAGCAAGAGTGCAAGCGCTTTATTGCTTACATCTTCAGGAGCAAGAGAGCAAGAGAGAGAATGGCGAAACCCCGTCCCTTTTAAGGAGAATTATTCTCCGCCTAGGACGTATTTCTCCTTGATTGGCTGCAGCCCATCGGCCGAGTTGTCGTCACGGGGAAGGCAGAGCACATGGGGTGGAAAACTACCCTTGGCACATGCGCAGATTATTTGTTTACCACTTAGAACACAGGATGTCAGCGCCATCTTGCAACGGCGAATGTGAGGGCGGCTCCCCACAGATCCCCCTTTTCTTTTAATAAGAGCAATAGGCCACCCATATTAATGAGAGTGGAGATAGAGGTCAAATCTCCAGTGTGCAGGTAAAGGAGCCGTACACATAACCTCCTCCCAGGTTTATCACCCAGAGGGGTCCTGGTCTGGTCCCGTGTCGTTTTGCCTGGGGAGAAGGACACTTGGACACTCAACCTTCTTGAAAGATGACATGTCTCTCTAGAATAGGCTCATATGTGCCGTAGAGCCCTTCTACTGCAGTGCTTAGCCGTGTAACTCTCTCGGGCTGCTGAAGCACACTCACTCTATCCCGTGTAATGAGACTAGCCTCGTGGGGTGCAAGAGCTGAATGGCCAGCGACCTATTGCTTAAGCATAGATAACCATATATCAGGGGAAGCACCATGTTCTAGAGCTGCAAGCGCCTGGGCAATAACCACCTTGTCTCTCCTAGTTTGGGCCTTAAGCTTACAGTGAAGAATAAAAATTTTTACTGAACTCTTCTTCACCCCAGAGCCCGACCTCTCCCATTTAGAGATTGTTCCCGGAACACTCCTAAACTTTTCACCCCAGAATGCATTCCTGAACTTCTCACCCTAAAGTTCGAACCCTCCCAACTAAAAACTGTTCCAAGAACATTTTTGAGATAAAGGCCTCCTGGAACAACCTCAAAATGAACCGGGTACATTGCCAAATTATAGGACATGACCCCTTAGTTACGAAGATTCCTTTGGCAGAACCCCTTGTCCCTTGGCAGAACTCCCTAGTGATGTAAACTTGTACTTTCCCTGCCCAGTTCTCCCCCTTTGAGTTTTACTATATAAGCCTGTGAAAAATTTTGGCTGACCGTCGATTCTCCTCTACACCACTAGGTGCCACTAGGTGTATGAGTTTCGACCCCAGAGCTCTGGTCTGTGTGCTTTCATGTTGCTGCCTTATTAAATCTTACCTTCTACATTTTATGTATGGTCTCAGTGTCTTCTTGGGTCCGCGGCTGTCCCGGGACTTGAGTGCCTGAGTGGGGGTCTCCCTTCGGGGGTCTTTCAACAGACCAACCAGAGAAGCAACACTAATCCACAGCAAAGTATATTTTCAAATAATATCAATCCCACCCATTCTTTAAAGAAGGAAAATGCTGAGGAGATCCAATTGGGTAATCCTTTGGTCAGGGACAGGTCCAAGCGCGTGGAGTTGATCTGAATGATGGCAAGTCTCAATTCCCAAAGGGTCTGTTCAAATTTAGCCGTCCAATTTTGTAACATATACTGAGAAAGACTTTTTGACAAATTAGCTGTCCTAGTAAATTTCTCATACTGAATGGAAGTAACGCATAATGAGGGGTCCCCCAAGCTCTCGACAAACCCTAAGCCAGTCTTGTAAACCTTTGTTCTTTCTTGGGGCTATGGCCGCTCGGCACTCCTGTGTGGCTTGCTCATAAATGAGCTGTTCTACCAGAGGTGCGGCTTGCTCTGAATCTCCAAAAATACGCTCTGCTGCCTCTGTCATTCTGGCCACAAAATCTGAGAAGGACTCCTGAGGTCTCTGGACGATCTTTTTTAGTTGTCCAGTGGCTTCACCTGCACGGGAGAGCGCCTTTTAGGCCCTAATAGCCTTTTCATCTGATTCAGAACTACTAAGAACTGGCTCTTTGAGCTCATCTAGTGATGAATATAGGCTCCTTCTCCTAGAAACCTCCGCTGTTTGATCTTTTTTCTTTTCTTTTTCCTTCTCCTTTCTTCCAATTTCTCCCCAGGTATTTTTACCTGACCTAAACTTTTCCTTGGGTTCAAGACCCGTGGAAAGGCCTGTATACTTATTTTGTGTACCATATTTCCTCTTTGCTCCTACTCTCTTTCCCCGCTTTATTTTTGATAGATTGCCCTGAATTTCATCCAGAATTTTTAGCCCTGCCTTAACCACTTGATAACATGTGAAAAGGAACAAAAAGGCTCCTAACACTAGAGAAAGTTCAAGGTCAAACATACCTTGTAAAGCTATTTCCCACTTTACTTCTGATAGACTGTCTTGAATTTCGTTAGAAAGTTCAAGGCCAGACTTACCTTGTAAAGCTATTTCCCACTTTACTTCTGATAGACTGTCTTGAATTTCATTAGAAAGTTCAAGACCAGACTTACCTTGTAAAGCTATACTTACGGGTACCCTGTTCCCCAGCTGAAGAGTTTTGAATTCACGCAGTTGAATCCTTCTCAACAGTCTGTTTTACGGGAACACTTCATTATTATGACCCGCAGTTCTGGTTCCGGAATGAGGGATCTTCCCTGCGCCGGTGATGGTAACCGTCCCGGGTCTTCTCGTCCCGGGTTTCAGCACCAACTCTTACACGCATTCACGACCGGCCAGGAAGAACGCAACAAACCGGAATCTTCTGCGGCAAAACTTTATTGCTTACATCTTCAGGAGCAAGAGTGCAAGAGAGCAAGAGCTCTATTGCTTACATCTTTAGGAGCCAAAGCGCAAGAGTGCAAGAGCAAAAGCAAGAGTGCAAGCGCTTTATTGCTTACATCTTCAGGAGCAAGAGAGTAAGAGAGAGAATGGCGAAACCCCGTCCCTTTTAAGGAGAATTATTCTCCGCCTAGGACGTATTACTCCTTGATTGGCTGCAGCCCATCGGCCAAGTTGTCGTCACGGGGAAGGCAGAGCACATGGGGTGGAAAACTACCCTTGGCACATGCGCAGATTATTTGTTTACCACTTAGAACACAGGATGTCAGCGCCATCTTGCAACGGCGAATGTGAGGGCGGCTCCCCACAAATTCCGTTTTAAAGAACAGTATATTTTGTTTGAGAGTAAAGATGTGCTAGCCCATGTCTGCAGTGCTGTAGAGTCCAGATCAGAGGCTCCAGCTTTGTCCATGTCCTGGGCCTCATACACAACCTCAGCCCCACTGCCTCCTTCTCAGCCGACCATTAAGGATGGAAGTGGAAATAAATTACACTATGAACATGGCAAACCAGAAATTAATAATCCTTGTAAACAAATGAAAATTCTTATAAAATAAACAATAATTATAATAAGATGGGATGATGATAAAAGACTAGTTACATTTGAAATAATGTTCATACTCTTGAATCCATGTACTTTTTCCAGGTAAGCCCACCTCCCGCTATTGTATTGATTTTGTTCTTTCTCCCAAGTCCTCTAAGACCTCAGATTTCATATGAAAGACTGAAGAAAATGTCTTGATATGTGTCTGGCAATTATTTCACCCTGTCAGGTGTTTCCTCATTCTTAGTTAATATTCAGGTAAGTTTTTGAAAAACTGACAATAGGGGTAGGACTTCAGACATTTCTCAAAGTCCAGAAACTGTGTTTAGAAAGTATTAGAACTTATTTTTAAATTTATTTATATATATAATATAAATAATAAATTCTGTTCAGATGTAACAAAGGTTTAATTTAGGGTTAGAGGGTTATGGTTAGGACTAAGGATAGAAGTAGAGGTTAGAGGATTAATGTTAAAGGTTATGGTTACGGGCTCCAGGTTAGTGTTAGGGTTAGCCTTAGTCTTATGGTTACTGTGGGGGTGGTGTTATGGTTAGGGATTAACGGTTAGGGTTAGGGTTGGGTTAGAGTTAGAGGCTTAAGGTTAGAGGGTTAGGGTTAGTGGTTAGGGGTTAGGGTTTAAGGTTAGAGAGTTAGGGGTTAGAGGGTTAGTGGTTAGTAATAAGGGTTAGGGTTAAGGGTTGGGGTTAAGGGTTAAGTGTCAACCAGGGCCTAGAGTGCTACAGAGAACAGAGCTAGAGATGTGACCCATAGCCTTTGGAGGAGCACAGAAGATCATGTGTGGATCCCAGACAATGGAACAAGAAGCTGTAACTGTCAACGTTGCCTTGGAGACCCCAAGATGTATGAGATGCCAGAGCTGTGTAATATCTGTGGAGACTTTGGAAATTAGACCAAATGTACATTTTTAATTATGCTATGGCTAGGTGTGGCTCCAATGTAATCATGTATTTCAAAAAGCCTATGAGGGCCAAGAAGTGGAATGTGATGCTCTGTATATGCTTGGCCCAGGGAGTGGCACTATGAGGAGGTGTAGCCTTGTTGGAGTAGGTGTGTCACTGTGGGTGTGGGCTTTAAGACCCCAGTCCCAGGTGCCTGTAAGTTAATCTTCACCTAGCAGCATTCAGGTGAAGATGTAGAACTCTCAGCTCCTTCTGCACTACATATGCCATGCTCCCACCTTTATAATAATGGAATGAACCTCTGAACCTGTAAGCCAGCCACAATGAAATGTTGTCCTTATAAGTGTTGTCTTGGTCATGGTGGCGGTTCATAGCAGTAAAACCCTAACTAAGAATAATCTGAGATGTCATCTGTAGTGTCTTAGAGTCTGTAGCACATGTGTTCAAGCCCTTCTGGCGGCTGGAGTCTACATTGCAAAGACAAGTATAATTCTAATAGGTCTCCTTTGATATGTTATTTGATTATTTTGTTGTTATTTTATTTTTCTATTGCAGATTTCCTATTCTTTCTTTGTTCTCTATATTTAGTGTTTCGATATTATGTGGCAAAGGGACTTTTTCCCCAGTCCATTCTATTTAGTATTGTTCATGCTTCTTGTACCTTGATAGGTATCTTTTTATTTCTTTTCAAAATTTTCTTTTGTGATTTGTTGAATATATTTTCTGGACCCTTGAATTAGTATTCTTCCTCTGTTCCATTAATTCAGTTTTTCTCTTTCTTAATGTCCCAGATTTCCTGAATGTTTTAAGCCAGAGAACTTTTAGATCTAATGTTATTTTGATCCATGTATCCATGTTTTCTGTGCCTGAGGTTCTCTCTCCCATCTCTATTATGTGGGTGAAGCTTGCCTCTGTAGTTGTTAGTATACAGGCCATTCCATTGGTCTACTCTCGGGGACCTAACAACTGATTATATCATCATGTGCCAGGTAGAGAGAGAACTAGACGGTCGAGAGAAAAATGGAGCTAAGTCAAGATTCCTGATCAAAGCTCAAATGTTTAATAGAAAACTGCTTTTATAAGGGTAGGAGGCCCATCCCCCGCTAATCCATTCTTGGAGCCTGGACCCAGCTGCAGGTGATGATGTGCAGGATAGTGTGTAGTCTCTGGAATAGCTCTGGGGCCTCTCAGCAGGTAGCAGTGTCTTGAAGGAGAACAGAGGCAGTTGCTGGACAATAGAGTCATCTAGGCAGAAAGGCTCCACCCTAGGTAATCTCCTTAGTGGCAGCATGGTCAAGGTCTGCATCAGCCTGTTTCAGGCTGGGGGTGGGGGGGCTTTCTAGACTCATGTAGCTCCTTCATTTGGTTTTTTACTGGTCTTAGAGGTGTAATATGCTCTGTGTGTCTTCATCGTAGAGTATTAGCTTATAAGTTACTGGGTATGATCAAAAAGGTGTAACACTGGTTACTAGAAAGTTAGCTTTAAATTGGTAACTTAGGTTTGGAGTCTTTCCAACACGTGGCATAAGGCAGGCCAAGAGGCTGGGCCTCTAAGGATACTTCTAGTTGACATAATATGTGATTCTTATCCTAGAAAATAGAATTAAAGGTAAGATTTAAAGCAATGTCTCTTTAATGAAGCATTAAAATTTGCACTGTCATGCATTCATAGGTTTAAATTGGCAGCCAAATTTCGTAACGTGATAGTGAAGTTTTGATGTTTATTCTAAGGTGATAAATTGTCTTGAAATTGGGTTTTGCTTTCCCAAGGTTGTAGTTATAGTCTAATATTGCAAAAGAAACTTAAAAATTCTAAAATCTGTCCTCAAGACAAAGCTCAGAGCAGCCTCTTCCAGGGCTTGTGTGACTTTCTTTTCTCTTGCAAAGGGTGCCTAAAGAAGCTATTGAAACATGCCTCTCCTTGCCTTGAGGGAAAATTCCTTTTAGCTAAAAGAACACTGTTGCAGATCTATCCAGATGTTGTTCTAAATAAAGTTTAAATTCAAAGTTTATAAAAGGTCAATCAGGCTGTAGAATTTATCAGGACAATGCGATTTGACTTGCTTACTTCATGCAAAGTTATTATAGGTTTAAAAGTTTGTTTTTTCCTTTGCATTCTGATAATTGTAAAGAATTTTGCTTCTAGTGAACTGGTGATCACTGGAAATTTTTGCCTCTAGGTATGACTTATATAGCTTTACCTCATGTAAGGGAAATTCTTATTGTCTTTGCTTCAATACAAGAAGCTAAGAGTTTGAATCCTTCAGTGTATATTGTTTCCTAAGTGAAAAGTATTTTATTAGCTAATGTTTTTAAGGAGAAGTTTACTTTAAGTCTTTGTTCTCCCATAAGGAGCTTTTAAACTCTGGGGAGTAGCTGTTGCTCCAGAAAAGATTCAGAGGCAATATCTTTTTAATATTTAGGGTTTTAGGTTTACTATATAATTGTGGTACAGACAATATAAGAACATAAAATTGATTTGCTTCAAAATTTTATTTTCAGCCTGGCGTGGTGATGCACGCCTTTAATCCCAGCACTTGGGAGGCAGAGGCAGGCGGATTTCTGAATTTGAGGCCAGCCTGGTCTACAAAGTGAGTGCCAGGACAGTCAGGGCTACACAGAGAAACCCTATCTCGAAAAACCAAAAAAAAAAAAAAAATTATTTTCAAAAGCTTCCAGGAGATGTTAATTGGCTAAGACCTCACCTTAAACTCAACACAGAAGAACTTAGGCCTTTGTTGGGTGCTATTAAGTGAGACACAAATTAACTGGCAAAGAACAAAAGGCTGTGCAGAAAATAAAGAAAGCTTTTATAATTGTTATCAATTATAATCAATGGTAATTAAATATTAGCTGCCTATTTTAGTTATGGTTATTAAATGTGCCCACAGCAATTCTTTGGCAAGAGAAAACATTAATGTAAAATCATCTTTCTTTGCCTCAAAGCAAAGTTTTAACATCCTATTAAGGCTGCTGTGGTGCTAATAAATAATTGTAAGATAAATTCATATATTTTAGAAAACCTATAACAAAAATTGTGTCTTAAAAACTTGACAAAGTGCCGGGCGGTGGTGGCGCACGCCTTTAATCCCAGCACTTGGGAGGCAGAGGCAGGCGGATCTCTGAGTTCGAGGCCAGCCTGGTCTACAGAGTGAGTTCCAGGACAGCCAGGACTATACAGAGAAACCCTGTCTCGAAAAACCAAAAAAAAAAAAAAAAAAAAAAACTTGACAAAGTGTCTGTTCCTTGTTCTAAACAGCAATTAGTTTGGTTATTACAGAATATTGATATTTGGCCTATTGCATACCATCATTTTAAATAAAATTGATGATCATTATCCTAAAGATAAGTTAAAAATTATGCATACTTTTTTACCTTCTATAAATTCATGCATGCATGCATCCCATTTACTATATTTAAAAACAGCCCTTCTATGGGAGAAAAGTATATGTGAATTGGATCACAAGCTGATTCTTTTGAGTCTCCTCCTGTTTCAACACAGATAATTAAATTGTGTGCTGTAGATGGTGTTTTAAAATGTTGAATAATCAAGCTTGAATTTGTATATTTGCCAAGATATATATATATATATATATCAGAGCTTACAATTGCTTAAAATTGTTTATACCTCAGATACTATAAATTCTCAAATTTGCAATTGTTTATGCATATACAACTCATAAGAAAAAATACTGTTCCTTTAAAAAGACTGTTTTTGGACAGTTAAGAATTTGTCCTGGGTTGCCTGGAAAAGACCCCCCAGGATTTGCTTTTGTGTTATAGAGATTTGCAAAAAGCTTTAGCTGATAAAGGATTATAGATAGGTCCTGAAAAGATACAAACTCAGGATTCTTATAATTATTTGGGTTTTAGACTTACTAATCAAGATATTTTCCCCCAGAAGATAGTTATTCTCAGAGACAACTTAAGGACTTTGAATCATTTTCAAAAATTGTTAGGTGATATTAATTGGCTTCGCCCCTATTTAAAGTTTACTACAAGGGAGTTGAAAACTTTATTTGATATTCTTAAAGGGAGTTCTGATCCTACCTCCCCTAGATCTTTAACCTCAGAAGGATTGCTGGCCTTACAACTAGTGGGAAAACTATTGAAGAACAACTTGTCACTTATATAGATTACTCTTTACCTTTACATCTGTTAATTTTTAATACTATTCATATGCCTACAGGATTGTTATGGCAAAAGTCTCCTCTAATGTGGACACATTCGAGGATTTCTCCTAAACATAATATCCTGCCATATTATGAAGCAGTAGCTCAGATTATTATCCTTGGAAGGAAGCAGGCATTAACTTATTTTGCATGAGAGCCAGATATTATTGTTCAGCCTCACAGCGTAGGTCAAGATATTGGGCTGAAACAGCACAGTTCAGATTGGTTGCTTGCTCAAATAGGGTTTAAAGGAACTATAGACAACCACTACCCTCAAGATAGGTTGATAAAATTTTTAAAGGTACATGAGGTGATATTTCCTAATATGACCTCTTTACAACTGTTACACAATGCTCTTCTGGTGTTTACTGATGGCTCCTCTAAAGGGCGAGCTGGATATCTTATAAATAATCAACAGATAATCATAAAGACTCCTGTCCTCTCAGCTCAATTAGCAGAATTAACAGCAGTACTGAATGTCTTTCAGTCTGTGAATGAGGCTTTTAATATTTATACTTATAGTTTATATGTTGCACAATCGGTACGCTTACTGGAGACTTGTTGTACGTTTAACCTTAATATGCCAGCAGGATCCTTGTTTTCACAATTGCAAAACATCATTCTTGCTCAAAAACACCCGTTCTATTGAAAGACTCCCAGGGTGGGTAGTCGATCAATCTGAGGAGACCCTCCCAAGGATCAGCGAGTCCACGATTCGGATGTAAACAGCAAGAGGCTTTATTGGGAATACGGGTACCCGGGCGACTCAGTCTATCGGAGGACTGGCGCGCCGAGTGTGGAGTTTTTACCCTTTTTATAGGGCTAGGGCTGGGGAGCAAAAAGCGCGGTTACAGAAGCGAGAAGCGAGCTGGTTGGTTAGTTCGAATAAGGTTTGGGGTATTTCCCGGTCATTTGGGGAAACTGAGGTGGGACTTTTTAGATCTAAACAATGTCTATTTTCAAGAAATGGGTAGGGGAGGGGTACAAGGAAAGAGTCTAATGAAGGTTCAGCAATGGGCACATATCTGGTCAGAACATTGGCAGACACACAGGTTCAAGGAGTGACCAGAGCACTGTGCACCTCTATTTTTCTAAATCAGTGAAGCTAGTTCTGCTAACACTGACGTCTATCGGGGCTTCTGTGTCTGTTGCTGGTTCCGCTTTATCTGAGAACCATCTGTTCTTGGCCCTGAGCCGGGGCCCAGGTGCTTGACCACCGATATCCTGTTCGGCCCCTGTCCCAGTGCTATTCAGCCTTGATCTTTAACTGTTAATCTATAACTGAACTTCCTTGTAACTTTTGAGAACCCAGCTCTGGTACTTTTTCATGCCTTGCAAAATGGCGTTACTGCAGCTAGCTTGCTAAGCCTTATGGTGGGGTCTTTCATTCCCCCCTCTTTCTGGAAACTGAATAAAATCTTTTATTCACGTGATTTCACTTTTTCTGGATCTATGGATTTGAGTTGGTGATACTGTTGGGTCAGAACCAGGGCCTGCACTACGGAAATTCTGTCTTTTACAAACTGGACCAAGCGGTTGAGAATACAGGGTCCGAAGAGTAGGACTAATAAAAGTATTATCAAGGGGCCCATAATGGTGGATATCAAGGTCGTGAACCATGGGGATGAGGGCTGTCACTTTGTACCGCCACTCCTGTCCTTACTAAGATCTCCAGGACTATCAGGGGGCCCCACGGGTTAATCTTATCTTTAAGGGGTTTTGAGAACGCTGGACCTTCTATGTCGGTCCTGATGCTGTTCCGGCCGGAGGAGTTGTCGCCGCCTTTACGTGAGCGGCGTGGATCCACGCAGCGATGCCGTCTACTTTGAGAGCGGTGGGGGTGGTCAGCAGGACGGTGTAGGGTCCTTTTCAGCGAGGTTCCAAGTTCTTAATCTGGTGCCGGCGCACCCACACGGTGTCACCGACACGGAAGGGGTGTGGTATCACTGGCTGGTCTTGCTGGTCTTGATAGGCAGCAGCTAGTGGCTTCCAGACCTCTCGTTGTACTGCTTGGAGGGCCTGTAAGTGAGCTTGGAGAGAGGGGCTATTAGTAAACTTTGACATTTCAGGATCATGGAAATTAACAAGGGGCGGGGGCGCCCCATACAGGATTTCATACGGAGTGAGTCCATGGGGGCCCGGAGTGTTGCGGGCTCGGTAGAGGGCCAAGGGAAGTAGGAGTACCCAGTCTCTAGTGCCAGTTGCAAGCGTTAATTTGGTCAAAGTCTCCTTGATTGTCCTATTCATTCTTTCTACCTGACCTGAACTCTGGGGTCTGTAAGCACAATGTAGTTTCCAATCAATCCCCAGTAGCTTGGCCACCGACTGACTTACCTGGGAGACGAAGGCAGGCCCATTATCAGTCCCCAATACTTGGGGCATTCCAAACCTTGGAAATATTTCTTCTAGAAGCTTTTTGGTCACAACTTTGGCAGTCTCATGCTTGGTTGGGAAGGCTTCCACCCAGCCAGAGAACGTGTCCACAAACACCAGAAGATACTTATACCCATACAGTCCGGGCTTTACTTCAGTAAAGTCAATTTCCCAATGGGTGCCTGGTCGATGTCCTCTTACTCGCACCCCGGGACCGACCTTAGCTTTACTGGCATTTACTTGGACACAGGCTTGGCATGATTCCGCCACCTCGTGGAGGATCTTATCTTTATTTAGCATGTAATAGGGGCTTTCTTTTCTGTCTAGAAGTGCCCTCATCTTCTGATAGCTAAGGTGGGTGAGCTGGTGAAGGAAGTCTAATAATTCAAAGGTGAACTGGTCAGGCATCACAGGTTTACCTTGCAGGACCCAATATTTTTTCTCTCTATCATATGTGGCTCCCAACTCTTGTAGGTTCTTTATATCTGTTTCAGTATAATGGAAGAAGTCTGGAGTGTACGGGGTTGAGGTCTCTATGAGAAGTGAGGAGGCCTTTGTGTCAGTCCCCATGGCTGCTTCCCGGGCTGCCTGGTCCGCCATTCGGTTGCCTTTAGCTTCAGCACTATTGCCTTTCTGATGTCCTGGGCAGTGAATTATACTGAGTCTTTTGGGCAGAAAGAGAGCTTTCAGTAAGGCCAAGATTTCGCCCTTGTTCTTGATCTCCTTGCCTTCTGAGGTGAGCAACCCACGTCTCCTATATATTTCTCCATGGACATGGGCGGTAGCAAAGGCATAGCGGCTATCAGTATAAACATTTAGCTTCTTACCTTCTGCCATCTTTAGGGCCTGGGTGAGTGCTATTAGTTCAGCTCGCTGGGCGGATGTCCCGGCTGGCAACGCCTTGGCCCAGATTACCTCGGTCTCGGTGGTCACCGCTGCTCCAGCCTTACGTTGCCCCTCCTGCAGGAAGCTGCTTCCATCTGTATACCAGGTGTGGTCGGCATTTGGGAGGGGCTGGTCCGTGAGGTCCGGTCTGGTGCCGTGTGTCTCAGCCAAGATCTCGAGGCAGTCGTGGGGGGTCTCTTTCCCCGGCAAGGGGAGCAACGTGGCCGGGTTTAAGGCTACCACCGGTCCGAACTGAACTCGGTCCGTATCTAGGAGCATTGCCTGATAGTGGGTCATGCGAGCATTGGATAGCCAGCGGTCAGGGGGTTGTTTGACCAGTGCTTCTACCGCATGGGGGGCCAGAATGACTAGCGGCTGTCCCATAGTTAGCTTGCCTGCATCCTTTGTCAGAACGGCAATGGCTGCTACCATCCGTAGGCAAGGGGGCCACCCAGCTGCCACTGGGTCTAGCTTTTTGGACAGGTAGGCCACCGGCCGACGCCAAGGTCCCAGTTTTTGCGTTAGGACGCCTTTGGCGTAGCCCTGCTTCTCGTCGACAAAGAGTTCAAAGGGCTTAGTCAAATCTGGCAATCCCAGGGCTGGGGCAGTTAGAAGAGCCTGTTTGATTTCTTGATAGGCCTTTTGCTGGTCTGGGCCCCAATTAAACAGAGTCCCCGTTTTGGTGAGAGGGTACAAGGGGGCTGCCATTTCTGCAAACCCAGGGATCCAGAGGCGACAGAAGCCTGCCGTCCCTAGGAACTCCCTTAGTTGTCGAGGGGTCTTCGGAGTAGGCTGCCCCATCACAGTCTCTTTTCTGGCCTCAGTCAGCCATCTCTGACCCTCTTTTAGAAGATACCCCAGATACTTGACCTGTTTCTGGCAAATTTGGGCTTTCTTGGCCGAGGCCCGATACCCGAGGTCCCCTAGGGTTTGTAACAGGGCCCGAGTACCTTGTTGGCAGTCGAGCTCAGAAGTGGCGGCCAGCAGTAAGTCATCCACGTACTGTAGCAGGATCAAGTCTGGGTGCTGGATCCGGAAGCCTGCTAGGTCTCTGTGCAGTGCCTCATCAAACAGGGTGGGACTGTTTTTGAAACCCTGTGGGAGTCTGGTCCAGGTTAATTGTCCTGAGATTCCCATCTCTGGGTCTCTCCACTCAAAGGCGAAGAGAGGCTGACTGGTGGGGTGGAGTCTCAGGCAGAAAAAGGCATCCTTTAAGTCAAGCACAGTGTACCACTGGTGGGACGGTGGGAGCCCGCTCAAGAGGTTGTAAGGGTTGGGCACGGTGGGGTGGATGTCTTCCACCCGCTTGTTGACTTCTCTCAGATCTTGGACAGGCCTGTAATCATTAGTCCCTGGTTTCTTAACGGGTAGCAGGGGCGTGTTCCAGGGGGACTGGCAGGGTACCAGTATTCCCTGGTCCAACAGTCTCTGTATGTGGGGCTTGATCCCCAGTCTGGCTTCTTGTGACATGGGGTATTGTTTTATGGACACGGGGGTAGAGGTTGCCTTCAGAGGTATGATCAGAGGAGCTTGGCGAACTGCCAGTCCCATGCCCCCGGTTTCCGCCCAGGCCTGGGGAAAATCAGAAAGCCATGTGGACCCTAGAGAAACATCCGGCTCTTTTGAGGTCTCATGTAGCCGATACTCATCTTCTATGTTTAGGGTCAGCACTTGCAGGGGCTGTCCCATTGGTCCCACAACCTGAGCTCCTGATCCCTCAAAGTGGATTTGGGCTTTTAGTTTAGTCAGCAAGTCTCTTCCTAGCAGAGGATAGGGGCAGTCTGGTACATGGAGGAAAGAGTGGGTGACCTTACCGGTAGCTAGATGTACTTTGCGATCCGTGGTCCAGCGATACCGCTTTCCTCCAGTAGCCCCTTGGACCCAGGCAGACTTGTCACTTAGGGGTCCAGGATTTTGGGTCAGCACGGAGTGTTGGGCCCCAGTATCTACCAGGAAGGTGACGGGTTGCCCCCCGACTTTGAGGGTTATCCTGGGTTCAGGGGGGGGCTCCTGACCCTGACCTCCCTAGTCACCTAAGGTCAGGAGGGAGGTCTGGGGCCTCGGTCCTCGGGGCCCTCGTGGCTTCTTTGGGCAGTCTTTAGCCCAGTGTCCCTTTTCTTTGCAGTAGGCGCATTGATCCTTATCAAGTTGGGGCCTCTTCCGCTCTCCCCCCTGTCTATCCTGTCTCTGACCAATAGCTACAGTGGCCAAGAGCTTGCTCATCTCTCTATGTCTTCTGCGGTCCCTTTCTTTCTCTTTCTGCTCATCCTCTGCCCTACGGCGTTCTTCTTTTTCCTCTGTTTCTCTCCTGATACGTTCCTCTCTTTCTTCCGGGGTTTCTCGCTTATTAAAGATCTTTTCAGCTTCCCTCACTAAGTCTCCTAAGGTCTTGCTCTTTAAATCTTCTAACCGCTCTAACTTTCGCCCGATATCCGGGGCAGACTGCCAGATGAATGACATAGACACATTGGTTTCTTGCCCTGGGTCCTCAGGGTCATAAGGAGTGTACCTGCGATAGGCCTCCTTGAGTCTCTCTAAAAAGGCTGAGGGAGACTCATTAGGTCCCTGGGTTATCCCTTTTACCTTGGCCAAGTTGGTGGGGCTTCTGCCCGCGTTTTGGAGACCCGCTAAGAGCAACTGGCGATAGAGGACTAGGTGGTTCCTACCTTCTGTAGTGGTGTAATCCCAATCAGGGCGCTCAAGGGGAAAGGCAGCATTGATTTCATTCGGCAACTGAGTGGGGCGTCCATCATTGCCCCGGACTGCCTTTCTAGCCTCTAGGAGCACCCGCTGCTTTTCTTCTCCGGTCAGCAGGGTCCCCAACAACTGCTGACAGTCGTCCCAGGTGGGCTGGTGGGTGATGAGGACGGACTCAATCAAGGCCGTCAATTTACCTGAATCTTCAGAAAAGGAAGGGTTATTATTTTTAAAATCAGAGGAGGAGAACGGCCAGTACTGAAGCTGGCCATCTCCCCCCCTGCGGAGTGGGAATGCCTGGGAGGTGGTGGAGTCCGCTGCGGGAGGGTCTCTCCTTCCCCGCAGTCGAGACACCATGGGAGAAGGGGGGGGAACCTCGGAGGTAGTGGCCGCCTCTTCTTTATTGTTCTCCCTGGCAGAGGAGGAAGGTTGTGCTCCGTACGGCGGGGGGTCCTCTGTGAGAAGGTCAATGAGAGGACCGCCGCTATCAGGGAGAACCTGGGCTTAGGAGGTTTGGACTTTATGGAGGGAGTAAGGGCAGGGTAAAGGGCAGATCGGGACGGAGGTTGCGCAGAAGGACCGGGCGGAAGGACGGGAGCTGTCGGCAAAGGAGGGGGTTTAGGAGAGACAAACGGTCTGACCCACGGAGGGGGGTCATAGGCAAGTGCCTCCCAGGTGACAATATATGGGACCTGATCCGGGTGTCCGTGGGGACCAGGACAAAACACTCTAGACTTGACCTGAGAGATAATACCTAAATTAAAAGTACCATCCTGAGGCCATCGTACATTGAAAGTTGGCCATTCGGCGGAACAGAAGGTAATCCAGCGCCTCTTCCTGACATCCACAGACTGGTTGGATGCAATGCGCTGGACATCTCCCCAGTGCTGCAAGGTTAGACTCAGAGGGGTAGTTACGGTCTGTCCCATGATCTCGAAAACACTTAAAGACAGAAGAAAACTAACGAAGAACAAAAAAAAAACAACAAAACAAATCAGACGCGCGGCGCGGTTTCGGCGTAAAACCGAAAGCAAAAATTCAGACGGGGGCGGGAAGTGTCTCTGTCTCTCGTCCCCCAACAAAGCCACGTACCCCTCGGACAGTGGTGGAGCTCCAAAAAGTCCGACTCGGGTAGGTTAACTGATACAGAATGGGCCACAAAACGGGCCCCCGAGGCCGCTGGGACGTCTCCCAGGGGCTGCGGCCGGGAATACGAACTCGTCAGTTCTTCCGCGGACCCGCCAGATACAGATCTAGTTAGCCAACTAGTACAGACGCAGGCGCAAACAGTAGATGCCGGCACAAACACGCACAAAGACAGAGACAGACACGAAACGACCGCTGGCCAGCTTACCTCCCGACGGGGGGTCGGTGGTCCCTGGGCAGGGGTCTCCAAATCTCGGTGGGACCTCCAAATGAAAGACTCCCAGGGTGGGTAGTCGATCAATCTGAGGAGACCCTCCCAAGGATCAGCGAGTCCACGATTCGGATGTAAACAGCAAGAGGCTTTATTGGGAATACGGGTACCCGGGCGACTCAGTCTATCGGAGGACTGGCGCGCCGAGTGTGGAGTTTTTACCCTTTTTATAGGGCTAGGGCTGGGGAGCAAAAAGCGCGGTTACAGAAGCGAGAAGCGAGCTGGTTGGTTAGTTCGAATAAGGTTTGGGGTATTTCCCGGTCATTTGGGGAAACTGAGGTGGGACTTTTTAGATCTAAACAATGTCTATTTTCAAGAAATGGGTAGGGGAGGGGTACAAGGAAAGAGTCTAATGAAGGTTCAGCAATGGGCACATATCTGGTCAGAACATTGGCAGACACACAGGTTCAAGGAGTGACCAGAGCACTGTGCACCTCTATTTTTCTAAATCAGTGAAGCTAGTTCTGCTAACACTGACGTCTATCGGGGCTTCTGTGTCTGTTGCTGGTTCCGCTTTATCTGAGAACCATCTGTTCTTGGCCCTGAGCCGGGGCCCAGGTGCTTGACCACCGATATCCTGTTCGGCCCCTGTCCCAGTGCTATTCAGCCTTGATCTTTAACTGTTAATCTATAACTGAACTTCCTTGTAACTTTTGAGAACCCAGCTCTGGTACTTTTTCATGCCTTGCAAAATGGCGTTACTGCAGCTAGCTTGCTAAGCCTTATGGTGGGGTCTTTCACTATATTGGCCACATACAGTCTCATTCTGGTTTTCCTGGGCCTTTAGCTGAAGGCAATGATTGCATTGACAGAGCTCTAATAGGAGAAGCCTTAATTTCAGATCCTGTTGCTTTGGCCAAACGTGATCATGAAAAAAACTCATCTCTCTAGCCGTTAAGGCTCTGACATAAGATCACTAAAGAGCAGGCAAGAATGATTGTAAAACAGTGTCCTAAATGTATTACATTATTTCCAGTGCCACATTTAGGAGTTAATCCACGAGGTCTTATGCCTAATCATATTTTGCAAATGGATGTAACTCATTATGCAGAATTTGGAAAATTAAAATATATACATGTTTGTATTGACACTTGTTCAGGATTTCTTTTTGCTTCTCTACATACTGGAGAGGGCTCTATAAATTTAATTGATCATTGCCTCCAAGCCTTTAATGCTATGGGATTGCCCAAACTCATTAAGACAGATAACAGGCCATCATATTCTAGCAAAAATTTTACTTCATTTTGTAAGGAACTTGGGGTATCAAACATAAAACGGGAATTCCTTATAACCCTATTGGACAAGGAATAGTTGAACATGCTCATCGCAGTTTTAAAAATTGGCTTTTAAAAACAAAACAGGGGCAGTTATATCCCCCAAGGTCATCAAAGGCACATCTTGCTTTTACTTTATCTGTTCTAAATTTTTTGCAAACTGATGTTAAAGGTCAGTCTGCAGCGGATCACCACTGGCATCCAGTTACTTCTAGTTCTTATGCCATGGTAAAGTGGCAGGACCCATTTACTAATAAATGGAAGGGTCCAAAACTGGTCCTAATCTTGGGAAGGGGCTCGATCTGTGTTTTTTCACAAAAAGACTGAGCAAGATGGCTGCCTGAGAGATTAGTTTGTCAACTGGACACAGATCCTGAATCTTCTAGTAAGTATGACTCTAACCTTGATTATGGCTAAAAACCCTCTTTAGCTGAAAAGTTAATTTGGAGCACAGCCTCCTCTCCCAGAAAAGTTACAGCCTTTCTGTGATTCTCAAAGCCACCTCCCCCACACAGGGAGCTCATAGTCTAAGCTTGATTGTTGCTACTTTGCAACTGAATGGAGTACCTGGACTTCCCCAAAGAAGCTTTTGTACTGTTGCTTTTCACTGTCTCCCGCCCTTCAGCCTCACCTCCAACAGCACAGGTGGCAGTTATTAATCTATATGAAGAAGCATTTTAAGTACATATTCTGGCTTTGGTCTGAATTGGGAATAAGGTGTGCTATGAGGGACGGACAGTCAAAGACGGGCACCCAGATCTCTGAACCATACCAATCTAAGACAGAGGTACATGCCAAGAGGCCGTGGCTGTTAATAACACACCACAGAGCCATGTATTGTGCGAAATAAACACAGACAAGCTGCACGTAGCCTCCATGACAGAATTTGGATGGTTCAGGAAGATCTAAGACTTCCTAAGTCAGGCGCGGCTGCCAGCCACCATAACTCCCAGGCAGGACTATAGAGCATAAATAAATGTTATGCCCCACTCCAGCTATTTTTATTATTATAAATAGGGGGAAAATGTAACCCCCCCAGCCTGAAACAGGCTGATGCAGACCTTGACCATGCTGCCACTAAGGAGATTACCTAGGGTGGAGCCTTTCTGCCTGGATGACTCTATTGTCCAGCCACTGCCTCTGTTCTCCTTCAAGACACTGCTACCTGCTGAGAGGCCCCAGAGCTATTCCGGAGATTACACCCTATCCTGCAAGTCATCACTTGCAGCTGGTTCCAGGCTCCAAGAATGGATTAGCGGGGGATGGGCCTCCTTCCCTTTATAAGAACAGTTTTCTATTAAACATTTGAGCTTTGATCAGGAATCTTGACTTAGCTCCATTTTTCTCTCGACCATCTAGTTCTCTTTCTTTCAGCTCCAGTCTGCCTCCCAGGTGTACCATGTTTCTTGTGAGCCGCAGGTCGGCTGCCAACACTCTAGGAGTGTGCTGCATGTAAAAGGACTGCCAGCCACCCCACTTCTGTCTCTGTCTCTGTCTCTCTCTTTCTCTCTCTCTCTCTCTCTCTTTCTCTCTGCAGTCTCTCTTCTCTACAGACTACACCTCTCTGCCTTCTTCGCTCTCTGCTTTCTATCTGCCTAGCTACATTTTCTCTTGCTTACCTTTCTCCCTTCCCCAGTTCCTCAATCCCGACTGAATCTCTTGGACCAGATTTGTTACATGGTCTGATCTTTTTTTATAAAGAACATTTTTTTAAAGATTTATTAATTTGTTTTAGGCATATGAGTACACTGTAGCTGTCTTCAGACACACCAAAGAGAGCACTGGAAAACATTACAGATGGTTGTGAGTCACCATGTGGTTGCTGGGAATTGAACTCAGGACCTCTGGAAGAGAAGTCAGTGCTCCTAACCCCTGACCCATTTCTCCAGCCCTAGATTATGTTTCCTAATGAATCCATTCTAAAATTACAAGAGAGAACAACACTTGCTTTCAAAATTTAAACTGTTGTGAAGCCATTTGATAACAACTAATATTTCATTCATGGTTTGTCAGGCTGCTTGTGCATGTCTCATGATGCCATGTTTAAAAGAAGAAAAGATGTTTTTACTTCCATACAAGTTGTAGTAGGTACATTTTTTTAACTGAAAATCTAGTGATGACTGTATTCATCAGACTTTAAGGCAAGGGAAAAGGAGACTCATATCTTTCAATTTCTTTTTAATAAGAAGCTTTAGTTTAGAAATTGTTAACATATTCCAAGAAAAGACTCAGACAGGCTTCAGTGAGTGTCCCCTAAGAAATGGATAGTCCCATTAAAGTCATAGGCTCATGGATTTATGTCAGCTTTTTATAGTACCTATCTGCATAAAATATATTCTGCACAGATTGATAAAATGTATGCAATTATCAGGTAAGTATTTGCAACTGGGTCTTTTTTTTTAAAGTTTTTTTTGAGACAGGGTTTCTCTGTGTAGCCCTGGCTGTCCTGGAACTCACTCTGTAGACCATGCTGGCCTCGAACTCAGAAATTCTCCTGCCTCTGACTCTCAAGTGCTGGAATTAAAGGTGTGAGCTAGGTCTTGTTTTGGCTGTAAAGTAAGCAAAAGAATTAAGAATCCTGTTGTAGCCTGGTAATGTGGCCCACATCTTTAATCCCATCACTCTGTAAGCAGAGGCAGGTGGATCTCTTTGAGTTCAAGGCCACTATACTCTACAATGTGAGTTCCAGGAAGATAAGGCTACACAGTGAAATCCTGTCTTGGGGAAAAAAAAAAAGTCCTGGTACAATAAAGTGTTTAATCAGGGACAGCAAGGTGGCTCAGTTGAAACCATTTGCCACCAAGTCTAATGACCTGAGTTTATTTGGTGGGATGCATATGGTAGAAAGAGAGAACGAACTTACCCAAATTGACTTCTGATCTCAACATGCCCTTCTGAGGGTTACACACACACACACACACACACACACACACAAACACACGGGTGGGGGCAATCAAACATGTATGCACACACAAGTGAAATTAACAAGGAGGATAGATACATAGAAATATGAAATGGATAACAAAACACATAAAATAAAGAGAAGACTCAATATAATAAGATAGCAAGGAATGAGTAAAAGTAATATTTGAAGAAACTATGTCATAATATTTCAGACTGCAAACAAACCATGAGTCATTTATAAAATAAACTAAAAGTCTAAAGTGAGCTGCTCATATCAGAGAAATAACAAAACATCAGATTCAAAGAAAACCGTCCAGGAGCTTCAAATTAGGGGGATAAAAAAGACATACTTCTTTATAAAAAAGGCTTCAAGTAAGTATATCTATTACACAATATGGAAAGCAGAATATAATGGACACCTAAGGGAAGAATAACAGCTAACCTGAATGTACTCTTGGTAGGAAATCATTCGCTTGCCTTTATCTTCTATCTCTTTCTACTTTCTACTTTACTTTTAGTAATATTTTTATTTTACCTTATTCAGCAGGGATTTGTCCAGTTTTTATTGTTTTTAAAAAATTTACCCACATTTGGGGGTGGAGAAATGACTAGAAAGTTAAGGAAAGTTGCTGATCTTTCAGAGTATCTGTGTTCTGTTCTCAGCACCCAAGTTAAGAAGCTCAATGGTTTGTCCTTCTGATCATCAACAATGACTACATCCTATGCCTACTATTTTGTTTTTCCTCTCTTAAAGTTTACTCATTAGGAAGAAGCATCTAATGTCACTACAAAGATTCACAATGTAGAAGGTGATCACAACTAAATTATTTTGGACATTTTACCCTGGAAACACCTTCAGTATCATCAGTTTAGGATGCTAACATAGACAACTTGAGAAATCATTTAAAAACAACAAAAGAAAATCCACTTGAGAAAGGGTTAATAATCAGTATAAGGACCTCACATTGTAACTGTTGAAAGTCACTGTACACAGAATTTAAATATCAATTCAGAAAGGGGTAATTGTTCAATTTCTGAAGCTTATGGTTGGATCAATGAAAAAAATCATCTCTCCTAGTCCATCATAAGGTAGAAGCTTATGATTAGAGGTCATTTTCCAGTCAATGAAAGCTTGTCGTTTGAACTTGTTTTATAGCTGGCATGGCCACAGCCTTCAATAGGTCAGAACCAAAAGTCATGCACTTTAGGATGCTTGTAAGAGTCTCAACATTGACAGTAAGAATTATAGAAATGCCTATAGCCAAGAGACACATGCAAAGTTAATGTAAACTTGGACACAAAAGTAGAAAAAGTAATATTATTGAATGAATACTGTACTGCCTGTGCTTTATGATACAGTGTACCTAAATAATAAATATGTTTATTAATATTGTTGTTACATATTACAAAATAACTTTAAAATATTTACTAACAATTGGCATGGTGGCACACCCCTTTAATCCCAGCACTTGGGAGGCAGAGGCAGGTGAATTTCTAAGTTCAAGGCCAACCTGGTCTACAAAGTGAATTCCAGGATAGCCAGGGCTACATAGAGAAACCCTGTCTCGAAAACACACACAAAAAAATGTATTTGTGTGGGTGGGTGTGAGTACTTGCACACATGAGTACCATGGTGTGCACATAGAGACAAGAGGGCAACATTCAGAAGTTAGTGCTCTCCTTCCACCATATCTATTCTGGGGCTAAAACTCAGATCATTGATCCACTGAGACATCTCACTGGCCCTAAATATTCTTTAAATCTATATTTATATCCCTCAAAGTTTCTATACTCAAGTTAACTAGGAAACAAAACAAAAGACACTATCTTAGTTTATTTTCTGTAATTATAACCACATGCCATAGCCTGGGTAATTTTTTTTAAAAAAATCGATTTGTTGGGCTCATGACACTGGAGACGGAGGGGTTTAAAGAACACAGCAACAGTATCTGATGAGGGCCCTCTTGCTACATCATAACATGATAAGGGTGTCATCTAGTGAGGCAGAGCAAATGTGACAATGAGGTTTCTCTACTTGTCCTTAAGGCCACTTGTGCCATCACAGGGCTTCTATTCATGATCATATCTAAATTCAAGTTACTGGGCAGATATTGAGAAGACTGAGCAAAGGCTAGAGAGATGGCTTGGAAGTTAAGAGCACTGACTGTTCTTGCAGAGGTCCTGAGTTCAATTCCCAGCAACACATGGCACCTCAAAACCATCTGCCCTCTTCTTGTGTGTCTGAAGACAATGACTGTACTAGCATACATAAAGTAAATAAAATCTTTTCAAAAAGATGAGTATCTTTAAGATTCACATGGCAGTTTTACTTAACCATCCTCCATATCCACCTCCTTGCCATTCAACAGCATCAGAACATGGGATCTGATGCTGATACACTGAAGCAATTCCAGACAGATCCCCGTTACGTGACTATTAGTTTTTGAAATGTTTAATTCCAAGCTTCATCAGAGTTTGGAAGGTTCACAGGAAGAACAGACAATGACCAGAGTATCATTGGCTATGTTAATGATGGGCAGGGAAAGAAAACCTGTTGGTTTTCCTTAAAGGTTTCCCTCTTTTGTTCTTCTACATCATGGTTTTATGGCTATTTGAAGACGATGGCATATTACCTAGATGCTTTAATTAGCACTTATACTACACATCAGATACTATTTTGTTTAGGAGGACAGTCATGTAAAATACATGTTTGCACATCCTGTCCTCCAGCTAGAGTAATGATCACATTAGTAATAGGCTACTGGAAATGTGCTTCAAAGACTCACTCACTCACAAAAAAATTTTCTTTAAAATTAAAGACCATGAAAAGCTTTTTTAATGCAATTTTTATTTTAAATCTTTTATTTTTAAAACATATGTATATATAAGAAATAATTTATAAAATGATTTTGAAATTTTTGTAAGAAAATAAGCATCCCATATGAACATGTGTTTAAAGGAAATTTACTGTACACAGTATAGCACCTTTCTTAGTTTTTCATCATCATCTCATTAAATGAAATTGGTTCACTAGAAGCCACAGGGGGTACACTCAATGCTGTCTTCCACTGATGTCCTACTTAAGATGTCCTGGACACAAGGTGACACTAGAAAATATACTTCTCTAGGAATGTTGCATCCTATTAGACAAGTTCAACAGGAAATAATAACAACTTTGATGAAGAGGAAATGAAACAGTGGGAATGAGCCTTTCAGTACTGTGGAAGGAAATAGAAAGAAATCCTGGTGAAAACAAGAGACTGTGATTCTCACACCTCCTACCTCCAACAGTCTCTTTCACAACACCCACGCTCTGTGAACTCTGCTCTGCCTATGTGTAGAGCAATGCCATGACACATCACTGATACACCGGCTGCTGGTCTGTGTCTTATGTATGAAACTCTTCAGTCATGAGGAATAGTTTTCTTCAAAATAGCATCCTCAGGAAGAATGATGAGGCCCCACACCACTCCTACCAACAGTAATGGGCCTGTTCTCCACTGGCAGCCAGCACTGCCCTTCGTCCTTCCTGCCTGTGCCTGGGTGACATCAGAAGAATTAAATCCATAAGTCTTATCTCAGAAGATGAGATTTAAAGAATGTGGCTGAAAGAATAAGAGAAAAGTCTAGGCTAGACAAGCATCTACCACAAGTCCAGCATGGCAGTATAGGGCTTTAATTACTCTAGAATCTTCTTAAGTGTCACCTCTGCATTCTAAAGGAGAGGGACAAAAGAAGAGACCTGTGGATATCTGAGCAAACTGTTTACTTAAGAAAGTATTTCTACCTGGGCATGATGGCGCGCGCCTTTAATCCCAGCACTCAAGAGGCAGAGGCAGGCAGATTTCTTAGTTCAAGGCCAGCCTGGTCTACAAAGTAAGTTCCAGGGCAACCAGGGCTGCACAGAGAAACCCTGTCTCCAAAAAAAGAAAGTATTTCTAGTTTTGAAGTCATACCTGCCCAGAAACATTCAGCCTGAACATTCTCCAGGCTGTTCTTCCCTCTACCTGCCTACCTGGACAATGGTTAACAATCACACACAGATTTTATTTCTACCTGTGACAGTCTGAATGAAAGTGGCCCCCATTGGCCCAGAAGGAGTGGCACTATTAGGAGGTGTGGACTTTTTAGAGGAAGTTTGTCACCTTGTGGTTGGCTTTGAGTTTCAGATGCTGAAGCCAGGCCTAGTTGCTTCCTTTCTCTTTTTGATGCCTGCTAATCCAGATGTAGAAGTCTCAGCTTCCTTTTCAGCACCATGTCTGCCTGCATGGCATTGTGCTTCCACCATGATGATACTGGACTAAACCTACAAACTGTAAGCCAGCCCTAACTAAATACTTTACTTTATAAGAGTTGCTATGTTCGTGGTGTCTCTTCATGACATTAGAAACCCCAACTAAGGTACTACCAATTTGATATTGGGGACCTTCTTAGTTAGGTTTTCCTGGGATTCAAACTGAGGGTGTGGGAAAGTTCTAAGGGCAGGTGGGCCTCTGAACTGTTCCTTTTACTCTATTTTATGAGACAGCATATCACTATGTAGCTCAGGCTGACCTCAAGCTTGCAATCCTCCTGCCTCCGCCTCTTGATTGCTATTATTATAGGTATGCAGCATCACACCAGAATAGACTCACAGAGTTCACTTTGAAAACTTCAGGGTTTCTGAACAATCAGGAAATCGGTTGAGGTAGGTTAAATAGACCAGTCCTTTTTTGGTGTATTTCCAATATTTAACTGGCTCATTGTCTCTGCTCAAAGATGCTTACTTAGCAAGTTGTGAGGTAAGAAATAGCCAGTGCAGGCACATTGACAGTCATAAGAACTGACAGCTTGTTAGAGTGAGTAGTAATTAGCTGGTGGACAGTCCCACTATTAGCCACCCCTAACAATGGAGTTGTTTTGTACAGGAGCCAACATCCCCAGAATTCCTGGTAACTTCCAAGATATCTTTGTGCTCATAATGCATTGAATAATTAATATTTATGATGGCCTATAGTACACTTAACTAACATTAAAAATTAATAACAGTTATTGAACTCTATACGCCAGCACATGTGTTCTATACTTTATAGGGATTATTTCTTTTTTTTAATTGGGTATTTTTTAATTACATTTCTTTCTTTTTTTTTTAAATTAATTTATTTATTATATGTGTGTACACTGTAGCTATCTTCAGATACTCCAGAAGAGGGCATTAGATTTTTGTTACGGATGGTTGTGAGCCACCATGTGGTTGCTGGGATTTGAACTCAGGACCTTTGGAAGAGCAGTCGGTGCTCTTAACCACTGAACCATCTCACCAGCCCCCTTAATTACATTTCAAATGCTATCCCAAAAGTCCCCCATACCCTCCCCCACCCACTTCCCTACCCACCCACTCCCACTTCTTGGCCCTGGCATTCCCCTGTACTAGGGCATATAAAGTTTGCAAGACCAAGGGGTCTCTCTTCCCAGTGATGGCCGGCTAGGCCATCTTCTGCTACATATGCAGCTAGAGACATGAGCTCTGGGGGTACTGATTAGCTCATATTGTTGTTCCACTTATAGGGTTGCTCCCTTTAGCTCCTTGGGTACTTTCTCTAGCTCCTACATTGGGGGCCCTGTGTTCCATCCAATAGCTGACTGTGAGCATCTACTTCTATATTTGCCAGGCACTGGCAAAGCCTCACAGGAGACAGCTATATCAGGGTCCTTTCAGCAAAATCTTGCTGGTGTATGCAATAGTATCAGCGTTTCGTGGCTGATTATGGGATGGATCCCCACATGTGGCAGTCTCTAGATGGTCCACCCTTTCATCTCAGCTCCAAACTTTGTCTCTGTAACTCCTTCCATGGGTGTTTTGTTCCCAATTCTAAGAAGGGGCAAAGTGTCCACGCTTTGGTCTTCGTTCTTCTTGAGTTTCATGTGTTTTGCAATATAGGGATTATTTCATTGTAAAAATATTCCCATAGAAAACAGCTTTAACTAAAAATATTTTGGGACTTAAGCTTTAGTTGACTGAAAGTTGTACATATATGGAAAACACATTTACTAAGGAGGCTTTGATTAAACGATGGCTTCCATGTTCTCCTTTTGGATTGTTTGTGTGCATAAACATATTAAATCTGGAAAGTGTGTTCAGTAGGTATTTTTGTATTGTCTTCTGTCCTCCATTAGTACTTGCAACCCCTTATCTTTTTTTTTAGATTTATTTATTATTAAATATATGTACACTGTAGCTGTCTTCAGACACGCCAGTAGAGGGCGTGGGATCTCATTATGGATGGTTGTGAGCCACCATGTGGTTGCTGGGATTTGAACTCAGGACCTTTGGAAGAGCAGTCAGTGCTCTTACCCACTGAGCCCGCAATCCCTTATCCATGGGAAATGTATGACAATACTCCCAGTCTTATGTATGCTGTTTTTCTGTACATGAATTTGGATGATAACATTTATCCTATAAACACAATGACAGGTTAAGAGAAATGTTTAAGTGTATGGTACAGTAAAAATAACACAAACTGGCTTTTTCTGGGCTCCAGTCCTAAAAGTACCTTGTACCAAAGTACCAAACTGGTAATTGGGTTCTGTTACTTTAAACTTTCCCTGGTGACAAAAAATCAGGTTCCAGGGGCTGGTGAGATGGCTCAGTGGGTAAGAGCACCCGACTGCTCTTCCGAAGGTCCAGAGTTCAAATCCCAGCAACCACATGTTGGCTCACAACCATCCGTAACAAGATCTGACTCCCTCTTCTGGTGTGTCTGAAGACAGCTACAGTGTATTTACATATAATAAATAAATAAATCTTAAAAAAAAAAAAAAATCAGGTTCCTGAATCAACCTCAATGCTTAGAAAGAGAACCTCACCTTCCAGAGTAGAGTATCTGAAGTTAGGGTCTCACTCTAGTTACTTATTTCACTGTCACAGAGAACAGTAGAACTTGATGAAATACAGACAGCTCATGTGCATGCACAACATGGTCCCAGTGTGTAGTTTGAAATGAAATTATATGATTGTTTTGCCTGCTGATTGGTGTTTGTCAGACAGAGAGTTTTATTTGTTTGTCCTTTCTCCTGCCTTTTAAAGATGCTATACACCAGCCCGGCAGTGATGGCACAAATCTTTCATCTCAGCACTTGGGAGGCAGAGGCAGACAGATTTCTGAGTTCAAGGTCATCCTGGTCTACAGAGTGAGTTCCAGGACAGCCAGGGCTACACAGAGAAACCCTGTCTCGGTAAAAAAAAAAAAAAAAAAAAAAAAAAAAAAAAAGCCTACACCAATGCTGAACTTTTGTTGCAGAACAGATTAGGTCTTTCTGACAGTTTCTGTCTCTATTGTTGGTTGATTTAGTTATATTTCCCTGTGTAATAGGTGTATATTGCTTTATGTGATTATTGTCCCCAAATCTTTATTATCAACTGCTTCTCTTCTTTCTTAGAAGCAGCTGAATCCATATAATCATGTGTTTCCAGCTGTTTGACCCACTGAATAGAACTGTGTTCTACTGTCTGTGATCTTAAGACAATCTAAGATATACTATTAAAAGTAATGTATGGACTTTCCCCTTGAAAGGTGATTCATGAGAATAAAAATCCTCTACATGTTAAACTTAAAAAAATAGTTAAGCTTTATTTATGTAAATGCGGTAAAAATCCTCTAGGACACTTTTAGGGGCTCATTTTCATCCATTTATATGTATAATTAAGAGAGTCATTAGTTAAGGGTAATTTCCTCTGTTTTTTAAAACAATGTATTTCATGTGTGAGGGGAGATGCATCTGTGCGTCAGTGTCTGACCCCAGGCTTGCACACACTCTGCACTGCCCCAGTCCCAGCCAACTGACCTTCTCAAGCTTAAGTGAAAAAAGTAGTGCACAACACATATAACAAATGTGCCTTCAAGATAAATGAGGAGACTTCTTATATAATCACAGTATGGAAAAGGAATGATGAAGTCCTCTATAGGATTTACAGTTGAGTGAAAGGAGCTAATATGCTTTCTATGTAAATATCATAAGGCAAATATAATGACCACAAAATTGGATCTTAGGCATATATCTAAGCCTCATACACCAAAAGGGCTATGGTTCCTATAAATCAAAGGTATAAATCATCTGACTTTAAGAACAGTTTATGATTTTAATGGATTTTTTTAATTTTTCTTTTTCATTTACTTTTTAACATTGTTTGTGTAGGTGATCAACAACTGTCCTTTAGGGTTTTTTTGTTTGGTTGGTTGTTTTTTTTTTTTTTTTTTTTTTTTTACTTTTTTAAAGATTTATTTATTATTATATCTAAGTAGCTGTCTTCAGATGCACCAGAAGAGGATGTCAGACCTCATTACGTACCTCACAACTTGCTAAGTAAGCATCTTTGAGCTGAGACAATGAGCCAGTTAAATATTGGAAATACACCAAACAAGGACTGGTCTGTTTAACCTACCGCAACCAATTTCCTGGTGGTTGTAAGCCACCATGTGGTTGCTGGGATTTGAACTCAGGACCTTTGGAAGAGCAGTGGGTGCTCTTAACCACTGAGCCATCTCTTCAGCCCTGGAAATTTTTTTTATTAAATATTTTCTTTATTTACATTTCAAATGCTATTACAAAAGTCCCCTATACCCTCCCCCCCATGCTCCCTACCCACCCACTGTGCTTCCTGGCCCTGGCACTCCCCTGTACTGGGGCATATGATCTTTGCAAGACCAAGGGCCTTTCCTCCCATTGATGGCTGACTAGGCCATCCTCTGCTACTTATGCAACTAGAGACACAGCTCTGAGGGGTTCTGCTTAGTTCATATTGTTGTTCCTCCTATAGAGTTGCAGACCCATTTAGATCTCTCTAGCCCCTTCATTAGGGGACCTGTGTTCCATCCAATAGATGACTGTGAGCATCCACTTCTGTATTTGCCAGGCACTGGCATAGCCTCACAAGAGATAGCTATATCAGGGTCCTGTCAGCAAAATCTTTCTGGCATATTTAATGGAAATTCTTACATCGCTAGCTGAGTGGCTCCTCTGGCTTTTCTGTCTTTGATGTTCTTATTTACATATTTCAGAATTCTGTATAATCTTGCATTTTAAGTATAACTTGTATTTAAATTTTTTTAATTTTTAATATTATTTATTTATTTTATTTATATGAGTACACTGTAGCTGTCTTCAGACACATACCAGAAGAGGGCATCAGGTCCCATTACAGATGGCTTTGAGCCACCATGTGGTTGCTAGAATAAAACTCAGGACTTGGAAGAGCAGTCAGGCCTCTGGGTACCTAAATTTCATATTACCAACTGAAAATATCCTTCACCACTTGCTGAACCTTATCCTGTCTGCTGCTGTTTCCATGCTAGTAAATAGCAGGTGGTGAGCTGCATTGAGACCCTGAGAGGGAAGGACTCCAACCCTCTTTCAAAGCACTGACATGCACTAAATTCTGTCTTTAATGTGTGTCTCTTTCTGGAGAAAACAGATTCCTTTATGACATTAGTATTCATACGAGAGCATTTTGCTTATTTTATTGTACTATGGAAAACCAGTAAAGGTCACTATCTCATGTGGACATTAGATCATGTTATAATGTAACTTGGTGCAGATAGCCTACCTGTATGCAGGATACTGTCGTGGGTATTTTTCTATTTGATGGTGTTTAATGATTTAGGTTCTCAATAACTTAGGCTTGCCTACTAGCTATTTACTGACAAACAGAAAAAAAGGAGCTTAAATGTACTGTTAGGGCTCAAAATTTTTAGGTAAGGTAAGGAAATTTATTTTACATAAGGCATCCTTTGTGATATTAAAAGTCACATAGTTCTCTTTTTTGCAAAATTTAACAAATATATGATGGTTGTAATCAGCACTGTAACCAATACTATATTGAGGATGTTGGTTTACATTCTTCTACTCTAGACAAAGTAAAATCTTTTCATTTCTTATCTATAGCTAATGATGGAGTGGGGAGCAGTGTATATATGAAGATATTTAATTGATAAAAATTAAGTAGTTGCTCATTTTTCTTCATCCATATTATGTAATGTGTAAGGACAAAGTCATCTTGCAAACAAGCGTTCCAAACATAAAACATTCCACCTTCTCATCTTCAGAAAATATATAAAGAATAAAATTAAAGAAAAACATGGCATAAGTTCCTATACTCAGAGCAACCTGCTGCCAAGACATGGAAGGAAGCACAAAATGAACACAGTGGATCACAGAACATGATCTCTTAAGTAAATCATTTAAAATTTGAAAGTGAAAATTTGTTTAGTTCTTAGAAAACATGAAATTAATGTTTGTCCCAAGAAAAAACGACTACCTTACCTCTTTAAGCTAAAAGAAAGATTAAAGGTAATTCCAATTTAAAAAACACTATGTTTTGAGAGCAAAGATGTGCTAGCACACATCTGCAGTGCTGTAGAGTATAGAGATAAGGGGATCTTATCTGGACAGCTTTGTCCATGTCCTGGACCTCTTATACAACCTCAGCCCCACTGTGTCAGGAGCCATAATGGGACAAGCAAGCTAAAAACTAGCAGGTGATCATCCTGAAGTGACCTGCCTCGGATTATTATATAATCTTTGACAGGTGAGCCCTCACTAAGCAAGGCTGTGAGGGACTCATTTTAGGTAAGTCTCCTGCTTTTAATATGCTTTTCCTGTTATTAATAAACATATATTACTACCACTAAGTAGCAGCACACCCCTCAGGAGCAGATCTCTGCAGATCCACGGAGATGCACTCTCTTGTAGAGATGCTGTATAGACAAATAGATGACTTAAGTCTTAATGATGATCCTATAATAATTCCTAAAATTATATTTGTGATTATTAAGCTCTTTTATAATGGGACTGCTATTAAGTCCTTTCCTGATAATCAAAATTTCAACGAGAACTCTGTCAGTCCCTCAAATGTCACCAGTTAAATGCTCTTAGATAGTAACCAGACTTTCTCCTACTCAGAGCACATTCCAAGAGGTTGTAAAAAAAAAAGGGGGGGGGAACTAATGATTTATTATAGGAGCTAGGACAGAAGGTAAAATACTGACTGGGTTTATCTATACAGAACTTCACTTATAACTTAGTTATGGTTTTAAGCCTTCTGTGAACCTGTGGAGCTGAGACAAGTGATGGTGTTTAGCCAGATAATCACTCCTCATGGATATGCCTGTGTTGTGCCCACCTCGGCCGGCAAGGAAGACACAACACGGTTGGATTCTTCCCAACAGCCTTTATTGCAGGAACACCTCAATGCTGCTACTGGGACCCCGGGAACCCAGGAAGGTCTGCTTATATACTCTCAGCCCCCATCCACTCAAGGCAGGCCAAGCCACCTCACCAGGCATGCAGCTTCAGCCAATCAGGGCGGCAGGGGCATGCCTCCACCAAATATGGACTTGTTTACACCGCCAGCATTATGGTGCACCTGCGCAGCTCTCATGATGGTCCTGGCTTATTTTCAGGTGTATGAGGAAGTCAGGTGCAAGTCATAAGACTTAGCTGCAGTCCCGGGCCGCTCCTCACATGCCTGTAAACATTCTCTGTTGTAAACTTCTATTTCAGTTTATGATTTAACTTTCTGTGTAAACTTTGATGAACTTTTTAACATGTGATCATGTATGCTGAAAGGTGTTTAAGGGCTGAGGACAAAGAGAAGTGTCAGAACTGGGGGGCGGGGGTGATAGATTAATAAGCCTATTAATTTCTATAAACTATTGTTACCCAAAATCTGTCTTGGATTGTTAATATCTTGTGCACCCTTCCGCTTGTGGGACAGATTGATAATTTCCCTGCAATTCAAGTAGTGGGCTATGCAAGCTCCCTACCTTGATTCCAGGAGTAAGAAGACAAACAGCCTACAGAGGGAGGGAAGCTCAGGCTGAAGTCAAGACCTGGTCAGCACAGGGTTACTGCCCACCTAGGGGAGGAGCAAGCGGCTGAGCAGCGGCAGATGGAGTGGTGGAGCCTCCCTGGGGCTGCGCGGGGAGACAGATGGGTAGGCTATCGGAGAACAGGCACAAATACTACAGAAATACAAATACCTGTAGATCTGGAAAAAGTCAGGCACTGGACTTGAAGCTAGGGCTGAGAACCTCTGCACTGTGTACATTCAGCACACCCTAACCCTAAAGGAGGTGCTCGAGTCACTCAAGACTTACTGGCCAATCAGAGCCTCTAGGCGGACCTGCCAGTCAGAGGGGAAGGCGGGTTTTTCCGGGTACCTTGGGCCGGCTTCACTTAGTAGCTGAGCAGGCTTGAATGGTCCCTTATGCTGTGCTCTCTGTCCTGCCGCTGGATGCTGGGGAGGGTGCTCAGGCAAACTTGGAAGTTGTGACATGGTGAGTACAGGGTCACTGAAAACAATGGGGAGAAGCAGGGGTCTGAGCAGCGCGATCTGCTGCGGTGGGTCTTTCCCGGGACTCATTGGGAATCAGCCAGCGGCCATGTGCGGTGTCCCCTGAGGTCCTAGCCACTCGCGGGACCCAGCTGTAGCCTCTGAATAACTTCACTGTGGGGGCTGCATCTGTGCAGAGCATTTGGCCGGTTTGTAGCGAGATCTTTGGCGTGATCCCAAACTCAGAGAGTCCTAGATTCTACAAATTCTGTTGTTAGCATTTGACATTAAGGTGAACAATCCATTTGGAGTTAACTTTGTGGAGATTGTAAAAGGCATCTCTTGTGCTGGGTAGCAATCCACTATCAAGCTGTGATGTAAAAGAGTAGAATTTATGATGTAAAGGATTTACTAAAGCTTAGCGAATAGTAAGTCACAGCAAGTAGCATTTAGCTGAGGGTGCACTGCCTGTAACACATCCCACAGATAAGTAATATGCTAACCAGGGCAGTTAGAGTTAGGATGCTAGGATACACATGCTTGTTCACCAGGATTGCCCAGAAATATGGCTCCTAACCACAACAAAGGAATCAAACTTGATTTATAGCAAACATCTAGGCCCGTCTCCATATCAAAGAGCAGGCCTCTAACCAGCTGCTCAATGGGGCTTTACAGGATCACAATCTACAGTAAGGCCTGGTGAGCCATAAAGGTTCTGTTTTCTTCTTGAGAAAAGCATAGTTCTGACACATTGGCAAGATGACACATAGTGACAGCCATGTGAAAAGGGGAAAAAGAAAAGAAAAGAGAAGACAAGACTGGTGTATTGAGTGCAAGCCTGATCCAGCTACACTTTCCCTGAGGTCCCCAAGTCTGGAACAGTACAGCTCCTTCTGAAGCCCAGAGCCAGTCACAGCCTGGGCCTAGACCTTGGGAGCTTTCCCTGAGGCCGTGGGTATAGAGAGAAAACAGCGCTCCTTTACTTCGTTTTTTGTTTGTTTTTTTTTTTTTTTTTTTTTGTAGAACATGATTTTAATATTTTCAATTGTTAATATTTTTAAAAGAGAATAATTATTTTAAGATATATTTCACTGTTATATCCTCCTTTTAATTTCTGATTTTATTAGGATACTGTCTCTGTGCCCTCTGGTTAGTCTGGTTTATCTAGTTGATTTTCTCAAAGAAACAGGTCCTGGTTTTGTTGATTCTGTATATAGTTCTTTTTGTTTCTATTTGTTTGATTTCAGCCCTGAGTTTGACTCTTTCCTGACATCTATTCCTCTTGGGTGTATTTGCAGAGTTCCTCCTCTAAATTCAGGAATGTGCTTGGGAGAGCTGGTAATGGTCTGGGGCCAGGGCTTTGGGAGGAGTTGAATCAGATTCTGAGAGCACAAATTCCCACCATATGGGGCTGTGGTTATCAGTTCCAAGGCCACTAAAAGTTTGGTCAGAAATGTTTTTAAGAAACACTGAGTTTTCTCTTGTGCAGAAGTTTTTGATTAGCCTTCTCCTGAGTGTGTCCCATTGTCTGATGTTTCTGTGGAGTTCCTACTTTCTTCATCTTTTTGCTGACTTCAGAGGTGTCTCCCATCTCCTCCCTTTTCCCTCATGTCAATTGTGTACAAGATGGTATTCTTAAGAAGCTGACTTAGCATAAGCCATAGCTTGTGTAAGACCTCCCCACTCCAGCTTTTATACTCTCTACCTTTTCCTTTTCTGATGTTTTTCATCATCTGGAACCTTCCACTTAGGACACTGTCACTAACCTGCTGTGTTAGGGCACTGGTGTCCTTAAGAAATGATCCTGGAATATGCTTGCTGTGTAAATTTCCCATATGTTTTAGTGGCTAGACTTGCAGTCTCCAGTCTGTATTTAAGTTGTTCAAAACTTAACCTGGAACCTGAACCTAAAAGAGACTTAAGGGTGGCAGCATATGTGGAAGGCAAAATCCGTCCTAGTCTGGCTCCTCTTTTAGCCTTAATCAGTGTAGCTGGTCTTTGCTACTTTATGGTTTCTTCTTTTCCCCTCCCTTAATCCCCTTCCGTGACCCCCGCAACTGTTTCACCCCCTAACAGCAGACAGGAGAGAAACAGGGATGGAGGAGAAAGAGATCCTTGAGTCTAGTTTCTGTCCTTGTACTGGATCCCCCAGCAGGAGTCAAACAGTCTCTGATGCCCAGAGCAAGGATTAAAGGTAGGAAAGGCAGAAAGAAGATGCAAAGCCAAGAGTTAGATTTGGGAAGACTGCTGGGAGTACTGCTGCAGCAGCAGCCAGCAGCAACCAGAGCCTTGAGTTTATTTTTGTATTCTTTTTATACCCCACAATACCATAGAAAGCAAAGCTACAAACTTACAGAAACAGTTTCCTGAAACGTAAATAGAATATCTGTTCTTATCCAAAGATACCTCCCTTTAGCCTCAGGTGTACCCCCTTTTATTGTTCCATGCCTCATCAGGCTGGGAAATCTGCCAACAGACCCTGACCCATCTTGACTGCCTGGGTACATAGAAGACTAGGGTCAGTTCTAAGCATAAACATAGGAGTCAAGGAAGAAAAAAGGTGCAAACAAAGTTCCCTTGCTCATTGAATTCAGGTCTTATCAAGATGATCAAGATATGAGAAGGCAGGAGGAACACATTCCTCAGCTGTATTTTTGTTTGTTTGTTTGTTTTGAGCTTACTTCCTTGTCCTAGCCCAGTGTCAAATATTCTTGCAATTTTCCTAAAAGTGATACCAAAAGCTGTCCACACCTGGGAGAGTAGAAGATTCTAATAAAATACACATTTACCATACTAGGGCTCTGTCTGCCCCTGGGGTGGGGTGGAAGGGGAGAGCTGGGAAGGCCTGTGCTGTCTGAGTCATTTCATCTCTACTCCTGCAGTAGGAGAGCTGCTACTGTCTGTCCTCTGGGCAGCCTAGCAATCAGGAGGAGCACAGTGGGAGGTAGTTTGCAGGTTCCTTCCAAATTCTCCTCTGATGCAGTTCATCAGCTAGCTGTGAGGGAGAAAACAAACCATGCCACTGTGATTGTGGCAGCCACCAGGAAGAACAAGTTGGCTAAACAATCAGAGTCCAATCTGATTGGACTGTGATTGACTGGGAACCAGACTGTGGTTCTTTTGGTCCATGTGGTGGCCTGGGCAAAGGGTCTTGGCCTCTGAGCCTGCCTGAGTGTGGGTTCCCTGGGTGGAGGAGGTTCTGCAGCTCTGGGCATAGGAAGCTGGGTTGCCCGGTGTCACACAGGCAGTGCTTTTGGTGTGCAGAAGACAGATTTCAAAACTGAAAATCTGGTTTCTAGAAGTGCTGAACATTGCATTGCAAATTCAGTTTGGTGTGATATATTTTACAAATAGTTTAGAAACTGGTAGAGATGAGGTTATGGGGATCATCAGTCAGTTATATTTGATTAAAATCCGTTTTCCTCTCCACTATCACCAGTCACAATGAATGGAGTGATTCAGAGATATTCAGTTCCAGGGTCCAAAAGGAGTTTCTGAGATGCAGAGGATTTTCAAATGTGCATGGTGGTGTGCAGGTGGGTAGGGCAGAATCTACATCATATGCTATAATCCTCGTGGCAGGAGGCAGACATTAAACTATTCTTCAACCTTGGTTTGTGGGTGGGCTCACTGAGGCTGGGTTTGTGTGAGATCACAAGGGGCATTAGGTGCGGCAGAGCCCTAGCCCAGCTTTCTGATGACCTCCATACAGAGAGAGCTCTAGAGCCTCTGTTTGGAAGTGAGGTCAGTAGTGGCTGGAGGGTCAGAAATGTACCAATTAGGGGTCACTTTGTGTTATTTTTGTGGGAGTTGTGAAGTCTGTGTTTATTCTATTTGTATACACATGCAATCATTGGTAATATTAGTCATGTTCACATGTTTCCTGGCTGAGTTTCCTTAGGTCTTTTGATTGAAGCTTGTCTATAATTTGGGGCTTATGTTCTTGGCTTTTTTCTCTACATCTCATTATTTTTCACAAATGTTGTAAAGTTTTGATTGTTGTAGCTCTGTGATAAGTATGGGTGGACTTTACATTGTGTCAAAATGTGAACTATTTCTCCATAATCCTAGTGACAATTCTGAGGTTTTCACATGGCAGGTAGCTTTGGAATCAGCTTCGCCGTTAGGAGTTTTCTTTAGATTGGTTTGAGTTTATGCTGCAAATTAAACATATCCAACATTCCCCCCCCCTTAAAAAAAAAACAAACATCACCATAATGGTGTTGTTTATAGTTGTAAATGTGTGAAACTTAAACTGGTTTGAAATAATGTACAAAGCCATACACAGAGGACTTTAGCATAGACTTTAGTGACACAGAATACATTTCTAGTATCACATAAATGATACCTCACTAAGTTTAACTTAATTGAGAAAACAAAAAGAGTTCAAATAAAACATTGTCCAGAATTGAACAATGAATATGTATGTGACACAGGATTGTGTATTAGCAATAAATTCTGATAGCAGTATTTTGGGATTTTCCATAGGTATCAACTAAAATTAGTTTAGACCATGTTGTGTTCTAGTTGATATAAAATTGCACATATTTAATGTATGTATCCTGATACATTTGGACATAATACCTACACCCAAGCTACCCCATTCTACGGAGTTCTCATAAATGACAGAATTGCCATGGATCCCAGCAGTCTTCTCAGTATAGTTTCCATGAACTTGAAATTAGTATTATGAATCCTCATGTTCATTGCAGCTGTATTCATGGTAGCCTAAATATGAGAACTACCTCTAGGCTCATTTGTTGAGGAAGAGCTGGGTGCCTCAAGGGGACCTTGTGCTACAGGAATGAAGACAATAGCAATGGTTAAGGACTAAGTACTTGTAAAGACTCACAGTCCGTGCTATATTGGTCCTAGAACGACATGGAATTACAGCTTAAGCATTGTCAACCTATTTCTTTTTCCCATATAATTTTAATCTTTAGTGTACGCTTATTGTCAGGTGGATATGAGAACTTACACCATCATCTCGACCTTGCAGGTAGCAATAGAAAATGAAGGGTGACCAAGCCAGCTCAGTCAGTTAGCAGTATATCAAGGGAGAGTGAGGACGGACAAGAAGACTGCAATTAGACAACACTGTAACATGAGTCCAGCCATTGCTTATGCTGAAGCGGGTTTGTTTGTTTGTTTGTTTGTTTGTTTCATTGGTTGGTTGGTTTTTTTGGTTTTTTCAAGACAGGGTTTCTCTGTGTAGCCCTGGCTGTCCTGGAACTCACTCTGTAGACCAGGCTGGCCTCCAACTCAGAAATCTGCCTGCCTCTGCCTCCCAAGTGCTGGGATTAAAGGCGTGGGCCACTACTGGCCAGCCAGATCTTTGCTTTTAGGGGCTTATCAGGATGACCAAGATAAAGGAATGCCACACAATCCTTGGCTGAGTTTACCTGGAGCTTTGTATTAGCCCAAATGTATATATTCCTTTCTGAGCCTACTTCCATGTCCTAGCTCAATGTCAAATTCCTGCCAAATTCCTACAGAAAGGCAGAAAGAACAGAATCTAGCTGAAGCAATCTCCTCAAAGTGTTTTTCTAATGTTTATTTAGAACATTATGTGCAGAAGAGAAATGAAATATCAAGCTTTCTGTAGCAAGAGTTGTTATAGATGGGAAGCAAACGTGGTATTATAGTATACTGTACAAATGCAGAGAGTGGCTGTATTTGGATGGCATGAGAGCTTTCTGCCTATGAGTCATACTGCATAAAAGAGTAAAAATGAGATTAAGAAACAGACTGACTGTTTTGCTTGAATTTAAATACTGATGATACATTACAATTGAACAATAGTCTTAAATAACTGACTCATCTCTGTGATGTCTCTGCATTAAGTAACTTAGATGGTAACACTTTCATTTTTGCTTTAGAGAATGTGTTTAAATATTTAACAATTTTATACATTGCTTTTTATTTTTAATTGTACAAAATTGCTACATTATTATAATTAATGCAGGAGTTTTGTACAACATCACATATTTATTTTTATTGACTAGTTATTTAAACATTGTTCTTTCTTAACAACAATCAAGCTTATTCGTTTGAAATGAAGTGAGAAGCATTGTAATTCCACATTTCAAACTAGTGAAAGCTAACACAAGAAAATGACTCATTTTGTTTCCTACTTGATATATATTTCATATTAAGAGCAAAACTTCTGATTTCACAGATATAGACTGGGCCCAAGATGAGCTCATCATGAACTCCTATGTTGCAGGGTATTTGATCACATTGTGAACCAGAGACCCTCCAATTTACTCAGGGGTGAGCGGTTTTGTGGGGGGAGGGAAGGTGTTTCTAATTGTGGTGTGGCTCAGCCCTTAGTACACATGTTTGCTAAAATGAAGATAAAGTTCGTTTTAGAAGGAAGCACTCGGGGCTGGTGAGATGGCTCAGTGGGTAAGAGCACCCGACTGCTCTTCCAAAGGTCCGGAGTTCAAATCCCAGCAACCACATGGTGGCTCACAACCATCCGTAACGAGATCTGACTCCCTCTTCTGGAGTGTCTGAAGACAGCTACCGTGTACTTACATATAATAAATAAATCTTTAAAAAAAAAAAAAAAAAAAGAAGGAAGCACTCATGTTTGAAAGCAGTGTCTAATTGAGTGGCTGACAAAATGATGAATCAGGGAAGGATCTGACAGAATAGGATATGCTCAACTCTCCAGAGAAGAGAGAGGGAAGAGAGGTAACATAAGAGGAAACAGCTCAGAGGGTGAGAGGAGGAGGCAGTTTTACCTGGAGAGTTTTACAGAGACAGGCTAAAGCTAGACACAAGTGAAGAAAGGAGGAGCCCGAGAATTAGAATGTGCCAGGAGATGAGAACAGATTGCTAGAGTTCATTTGAGGCCAAGTACAGCAATTCAGTCAGAAGTGAAAAAACCCCGTTTGAATAGGTTAGCATGCAAAGGAGTATGAGTCAGAACAGCTTAGTTGATCAACCAGTCAAAATTCAGAAAGAAAGGGTGATTTTATTCAGCAGTTAAGTCTCAGATGCCCAAAATATTCTACCTAGATAAGATTGTACACAAGCTAAAGGCTTCCAGGACTAGGTCAACATTATGATAAGAAAGAAGTAAGCCTCCAAGATGATATTTTTACACTATTATGTGATGGTCACTGTCTACGAAATCAAAACGAGAACTGTATCTGTCACAATCATACTGTCCCTGTCTTCACTATTTAGCTCTCCTTTGTTGATTATTGCTTCCCTTTTTTGCTTTTTCATTTAAGCAATATTATATTAATTTTTAAATTGAAGATAGATTTCCTTCCTACACTCTTTGCAGCTACCCCCTCCCACTTCACCTATCCACCTCTCCCCTAGATCCAACACCCCCTTGCCCTGTGTCCTCTTCAAAAAGGAGCAGACCTCCAAGAGAGGACAGCCTAACAGGACAAAACAAGATAGAAAAAGACAAGGTGAAAGCCTTCGTATTGGACAAGGCAACCTGATAGGAGGAAAAGTCTCAAGATCAAGCTAAAGAATCAGAGTTACACCTGCTCCCACTGTTAGGAGTCCCATAAAGACACCAAGCCAACAGCCATAACATGTCAGCAGAGGACTTGACACAGACCCATGCTGTCTCTATGCTTGCCATTTAAGTCTCTGTAACATCCTAAAATCCAGTCAGTGTTAGTCATGGGTTCCCTCTCATGTCAAGCATCTCAAGCTAAAACAAACATTGGTTGGCCACTCAAACAAGTTTGTTATCATCATGCCCCAGCACATCATGCAAGAAGGACCAATTGTAGGGATGTGTGTGTGTGTGTGTCTGTCTGTCTGTCTGTCTGTCCATCCATCCAGGTTTCTGTTTCTGTAGCCTGTAGAGTATCTTTTCTCAAAGAGACTAGAACATAGGGATGAAGGCTCCAAGCCTGTGCCACCAGCTTGATTTCTGCATTCAGTGAACTGTGTAGAATTTGTCCTCGTTGATGGGGCCCTGCTATCAGTTATCTGAGATCACAGTTTTGTCCTAGCATCAGCATGGGTTGTTTAAGGATCTCCAGGGAACCACCTTGGCCAACACCAAAACCAAATGTAACCCATTCCCAACACTGAATCCCTGGCTGGCTACAAAGGATGGTCAGTTCAGACTCCATATTCTCCACTACTTCGAGACTTCCTTAGGGTCACCCTATAGCATCCAGGAAGTTGCTATTATATTGGGTCGTTACGCTAGCCCCCAAATGACCCCTAATCCAGCTGTTCCTCCCTGTATTGTACTTTACCCCTGCATCCCCCCAACTAGTCCCTCCCACTCCTGTTCCCATCAAACCCCAGTCTACTCACAGAAACTACTCTATTTCCCTTTAGAAGGAGATCTGTGCTTCCCCCTATAACCCATCTCTACCTAGCCTTTCTGGGTTTGTGGAGTACAGCTTGATTATTATTTACCTAGTAGTTAATATCTTATTATAAGTGAATGCATGACATGTTTGTTATTCTGGATGCGGGTTACCTCACTTAGGGTGGTTTTGTTTTGTTTTGTATTTTTTTAGTTACGTTTACTTGCCTGTAAAATCATGATGGCATTTTTTTAAACAGCTGAGTGATACTCCATTGTATTAACGTAAAACATTTTTTGTTTATCCATTCTGCAGTTGAGGTACCTCTAGGTTGTTTCCAGTTTCTGGATAGGATGAATAAATATGCTAGGAACATAGCTGAGCAAATGTCCATGTGGTAGGGAGGAACACCTTTTGGATAGATTCCCAAGAGCACTGTAGCTGGGTTTTGGGTAAATGGATTCTTAGTGTTCTGAGGAACCACAATTCTGAAGAAATACTTTCCAAAGTGGCTATATTAGGTTACACTCCACAAGCAGTGGAGAGTTGTTCCCCTTTCTCCATATCTTTGCCAGCACGAGCTATCTCTTCTATTATTGATTTTAACCATTCTGACTTGTACAAGATAGATTCTCAAAGTAGTTTTGATTTGCATTTCCTTGATGGCTAAGATGGTGATGATTTCATTATTTCTCAACTTTTTGAGATTCCTCTGTTGAGAATTCTCTGTTTAGATCTATACCCTATTTTTTAATTGAATTTCTTTCTTTGGAAAGCCTGGTTTCTTGAGGTCTTTATATATCTTGTATATTAGGCCTCTATAAGATGTGGACTTGGTTAAAAAAATGTTTTCCCTCTCTTTAGGCTGCCTCTATGTCCATCTGACCGGGTTTTTGCCACTTCTAATCTACTTTCTACTACTGGCAAAGAGGAGTAATAGAGTATACAGGATAAGTATTGCCCTGTAATTTCTTAATTTTTTTATTATAGTCTTGTACTTCATTTTTAAAAGACTTATACATCTGTCTGTCTTTCTGTCCCCTTTTATTTGTTGTGCTATCTATGTTATGTGATTTTATTCATCATAATCTAATCATAGTGTTGTTTTTCTGGAAAATGATAGACCACCTATTTTTGTTTTCTGAAAATTTACTATGAGTTTCTTGAATTTTTGATAGTTTGGGAAACAGTTTTAGTTTCCTCTTCTTGATCCTGAAGACTTGCCTCTCCTCATTTCTTGGCAACTCTGTCTTCCAGGTGATGCAATCAGCAATTTTGGGGGTTTTGCTACTTAAGTGATTGATATGGTTAACACATTAGATTTGGCTTTTTAAAACTCTCTGGTATATTAATGTCTGTGTGTCCTAGTTAGCTTAAGTTGTCAACATTTTGGAGCCTACAGTCATCTTAGGGAGCCTCACTTGAGGTTATCTTACGCGCTCGTGACCGGCCAGGAAAGACGCAACAAGCCAGAATCTTCTTTTTTTTTTTTTTTTTTTTCTCTTAAGACTGTTTTATTTTGTTCTATTTTCAAAGAAAACAGATTTAGAAGAGTGTAAGCATAAATTTTTGCAACCTACTCTTAATAAGAGTTCAACCTCTCCTCTAGCCTACCACACAGCAGAGGTAGTGGAAGGGAAACGTTATTAGGATATGGGAAATTGGATCTGGTCAGCAATAGTTCTTTTGAGGCGAGCTCAGTCTTTTTGGCCAGCAGTTCAGTCTTGTAGCAAACACCAAATACAACTCAGCAGCTGCAGACCAGTCCTCTCGGGCAGGCAGACACCACACACGAACCATCAGCTGCAGTCCAGTCCTTTCTGCAGGTGACACCAGGCACAAACCCAGCAACTGTAGTTCAATCCTGAAGAAACTGCAAGGCTTGCCACCTGGCCTGAGGCAAGGCTGCTGCAAGGGACAAGATGCTAGAGGAACCTCACAAACAGTCCTTGGGTGAGTTTCTCTCAATAAGCCAGAATCTTCTGCGGCAAAGCTTTATTGTTTACTCAGGAGCAAGAGAGGAAGAGCGAGGCAGAGAGAGGAAGAGAGAGAGAGATGCAGAGAGATGCAGAGAGAGAGGCAGAGAGAGGGGCAGAGAGGGAGAGAGGCAGAGAGCAGAGGAAAAGACGAAGAGAGACGAAGAGAGGGAGTGCCAGAACCCTGTCCCTTTTAAGGAGAATTATCCTCCACCTAGGACGTGTCACTCCCTGATTGGCTGCAGCCCATCGGCCCAGTTGTCATCACGAGAAAGGCAGAGCACATGGCGGGAAAACTGCCCCTGCACATGTGCAGATTATTTACTACTTAGAACACAGCTGTCAGCACCATCATGTAATGGCAAATGTGAGTGCGGCTCCCCACATCTCCCCCTGTCCTTTTAATAAGAGCAATAGGCCACCCATATTAATGAGAGTGGAGATAGAGGTCAAATCCCCAGTGTGCAGGTAAAGGAGCCGTACACATAACCTCCTCCCAGGCTCATCACCCAGAGGGGTCCTGGTCTGGTCCCGTGTCGTTTTACCTGGGGAGAAGGACACTTGGACACTCAACCTTCTTGAAAGATGACATGTCTCCCTAGAATAGGCTCATATATGCTGCAGAGCCCTTCTACTGCAGTGCTTAGCCGTGCAACTCTCTCGGGCTGCTGAAGCACACTCACTCTATCCCGTGCAATGAGACTAGCCTCGTGGGGTGCAAGAGCTGAGTGTCCAGCGACCTATTGCTTAAGCATAGATATATCAGGGGAAGCACCATGTTCTAGAGCTGCAAGTGCCTGGGCAATAACCACCTTGTCTCTCCTAGTTTGGGCCTTAAGCTTACAGACCAACCAAAGAAGCAACACTAATCCACAGCAAAGTGTATCTCCAAATAATCCCACCCCCACCCATTCTTTAAAGAAGGAAAATGCTGAGGAGATCCAATTGGGTAATCCTTTGGTCAGGGACAGGTCCAAGCACGTGGAGTTGACCTGAATGATGGCAATTCCCGAAGGGTCTGTTCAAATTCAGCCATCCAATTCTGTAACATATACTGAGAAAGACTTTTTAACAAATTAGCTGCCCTAGTAAATTTCTCATACTGAATGGAAGTAACTCACAATCCCAGAAACTTTTGTTCACATCCCAGCTGAGCTATTTGCCATAGTACATCTAGTTGTTCCTGAACAAGATCTATGCGTTGATTCATTTCTGCCCATGGAGCATTTTTGGGATTGGAGGATGGCTGCTGCTAAGCCTGCATTGGTGAGAGGTCCCCCAAGCTCCCGACAAACCCTGAGCCAGTCTTGTAAACCTTTGTTCTTTCTTGGGGCTATGGCCGCTCAGCATTCCTGCGTGGCTTGCTCATAAATGAGCTGTTCTACCAGAGGTGCGGCTTGCTCCGAATCTGCAAAAATACGCTCTGCTGCCTCTGTCATTCTGGCCACAAAATTGAGAAGGACTCCTGGGGTTTCTGGACGATCTTTGTTAGTTGTCCAGTGGCTTCACCTGCTCAGGAGAGCGCCTTCCAGGCCCTAATAGCCGTGGAGGAAATTTGGGCATAAGCTCCCCAGTGATAGTTTGCTTGATCAGCGGTATAAGCTCCCTGACCCGTTAATAAGTCAAAAGTCCATTCTCTCTGCTCTAGAGTCAAAGCAGCAGCGTTTGCTTGGGCCTGCGCTTGTGCAGCCTCTTGCCATAGAGCTCTCCATTCCATATATTTGCCCATATTGGGGAGAGCCGATTTTGCAATCATTTGCCAGTCAGCAGGAGTTAGTGCCATGCCAGCAAGCCTGTCTAACTGCATCAAGGTAAAGTTAGCATTGGTTCCATATTTACGGACCGACTCGGCAAGCTCTTTAATCTGTGTATACTCTACTGGAGCATGGATACGCCCACCCTCGGCTCCTTCAAAGACCGGAAATGCCAGTTGCATTTTCCTTTGTTCCTCTCTGGGAATGAACGAGTCTGCGCATTGCCTCTCTACGCAGAGCTGACGCATTACGCAGGGTGGGGGCTCCGCATAGGGCGGAAGTGCACTATGACCTTGAAGCCGACTGCCCGGAGGCCGAGCAGCACACTGGCCTTCATCTGATTCAGAACTACTAAGAACTGGCTCCTTGAGCTCATCTAGTGATGAGTATAGGCTCCTTCTCCTAGAGACCTCCGCTGATTGATCTTTTTTCTTTTCTTTTTCCTTCTCCTTCCTTCCAATCTCTCCCCAGGTATTTTTCCCTGACCCAAACTTTTCCTCGGGTTCAAGACCCTTGGAAAGGCCTGTATACTTATTTTGTGCACCATATTTCCTCTTTGCTCCTACTCTCTCTCCCCACTTTACTTCTGATAGATTTCCCTGAATTTCATCCAGAATTTTCAGCCCTGCCTTAACCGCTTGATAACATGTGAAAAGGAACAAAAAGGCTCCTAACACTGGAGAAAGTTCAAGGCCAAACATACCTTGTAAAGCTATTCCCCGCTTTACTTCTGATAGACTGTCTTGAATTTCGTTAGAAAGTTCAAGGCCAGACCTACCTTGTAAAGCTATTTCCCACTTTACTTCTGATAGACTGTCTTGAATTTCGTTAGAAAGTTCAAGACCAGACCTACCTTGTAAAGCTATTTCCCACTTTACTTCTGATAGACTGTCTTGAATTTCGTTAGAAAGTTCAAGACCAGACCTACCTTGTAAAGCTATACTTACGGGTACCCCTGTTCCCCAGCTGAAGAGTTCTGAATCCACGCAGTTGAATCCTTCTCAACAGTCTGTTTTACGGGAACCTTTATGACCGTGACCCGCAGTTCTGGTTCCGGAATGAGGGATCTTCCTTGCGCCGGTGATGGTAACTCCCGGATTTCTGCACCAACTCTTACGCACGTTCGAGACCGGCCAGGAAAGACGCAACAAGCCAGAATCTTCTGCGGCAAAGCTTTATTGTTTACTCAGGAGCAAGAGAGGAAGAGCACGGCAGAGAGAGGCAGAGAGGAAGAGAGAGAGAGACGCAGAGAGATGCAGAGAGAGAGGCAGAGAGAGGGGCAGAGAGGGAGAGAGGCAGAGAGCAGAGGCAGAGAGCAGAGGAAAAGACGAAGAGAAAGAGACGAAGAGAGGGAGTGCCAGAACCCCGTCCCTTTTAAGGAGAATTATCCTCCGCCTAGGACGTGTCACTCCCTGATTGGCTGCAGCCCATCGGCCCAGTTGTCATCACGAGAAAGGCAGAGCACATGGCGGGAAAACTGCCCCTGCACATGTGCAGATTGTTTACTACTTAGAACACAGCTGTCAGCGCCATCTTGTAATGGCAAATGTGAGTGCGGCTCCCCACAAGGTTATGCCCTCATTAAAATGCCTGGATGCTGGGTTAGTGAGAGATTGTGATGACTGAAGTGGGAAGGGTCTTCCACTGAGGGTGGCATACATAAGAGAGCTAGCTGAGCATGAGACAGTGACCAAGCCAGAGGGCAAGGCAGAAAACAATGTTTGTCCATGGTTTTTGCTTTAATTTCTTGAAACTTGAGTTTCTATACTAAGTTCCCAAAATGATAGAATGTAATCTGAGATGCTTTTGCTTAGAGGATTTAATCAAAGCAGAGCAGCAAATTAGAACCCCCCCCCCCAAAAGGATGTGGGAGATATCAGGAATGGGAGGGGGCATTCTGTGCCTTTGTGTGTTGGGAAGATATAGCTTGCTTTTTTATTTTACAAGATGTAGCAATCAAGACTATTCTAAGAGGGGATGGAGAGGATGGGTTAGTGGTTAAGAGCACTGTCTGCTTGCTCTTCCAGAGGTCCTGAGTTCAATTCCCAGCAACATGGTGGTTCACAACCATCTATAATGGGATCCAATGCCCTCTTCTGGGGTGTCTGAAGACAACTACAGTGTACTTATATAAATGAAATAAATAAATCTTAAAAACAACAACAACAAAAAAGAATGTCATAAGAAACTTTGGATATTTAAAGAATGTATGGGCTGTTGCAGACTATTAGGGTCATTGAAATTAAACTCTGCATTTTCATCATGGATGACCGTGATCAGAATGTAGTCAATTGAGTCAAAAAGCTCACAGATAGGGTGATGTCTTTCAACATTTGTTTCTCCTCTGTGGCTTTCTTTTTTGTTTGTTTTTTGTTTTGTTTTTTCGAGACAGGGTTTCTCTGTATAGCCGTGGCTGTCCTGGAACTCACTTTGTAGACCAGGCTGGCCTCGAACTCAGAAATCTGCCTGCCTCTGCCTCCAAAGTGCTGAGATTAAAGGCGGGCACCACCACCGCCTGGCCTTTATGGCTTTCTTTAGGGGAACTTATAATGTTAGGGTCCAATAATCAGTGAAGGAAGTCCCCAACTCAAATAGTATGCAAAAGTGTTTTATTCTGCTGAATTCTATCATGCAGGGGTCTACCATTCACTAGGATGGAGACAGACATGTGAGCTTTGCAAGCTCAATTTAAAGCCAGTAAGGGGGATTCCAGAAAGGAGAACGTGAACTTTATTCTGATAGGTTGGTTCAATTTCCAAAGGTATGGGTGTCTTTGGGATTGGTTGAAGTTCGGGGGTGGGGGGTGGGTTGGGGAACTTTCCGGAACCATTACTGGCTGACTATTCTTGGTTTTGGTTTGCTCAGGCCTGGTGGTAGGCACAGGTCCTGGAAGCTCCTGTTTGGCTGCATGTTAGGGTGGTTTTCTTGTAATAGACATTTTTGGACTTTTCCAGATTTAGGAAACAGAAACTTAGGCCTAGTCTCCCATACTGTCAGTTTGCAGCCTGTCATGGAGTCAGCCTGGCTCTGGCCAACACAGTCCTCTCAATTGAAGCTTTTGTAGATTGCTTATTGGGGATGATATTTGAGTGTCTATAGACTCAATACATTTCGTGTGTGTGTGTGTGTGTGTGTGTGTGTGTGTGTGTTACTGTGTTGTGATTGGATCTGATTAGTCAGCTTCCTTCTTATGTTGTCTTGCCTTCACCATTGTAGACTATCCCTGAATCACATAAGATGCAGCTGAGCAGTTGTAATTCAGTGCTAAGCTATTTTGAAAGATTGATGTTTTTATAATTTTAATTTTGTTGGTTTTGTTTTTGAGGAAAAGTTCCTCTGTGCAGCCCTGGCTGTCCTGAAATTATGTGTGTAGAACGTGGAACCTCAAACTTACAAGTCCACCTGACTCTGGCTCCCAAGTGCTGGGATTAAATGTGGGCCAACATGCCTAGCTTGTTTTTTTTTGTTTGTTTGTTTGTTTTTATTTGTTTGTTTGTTTGTTTGCTTGCTTATTTGTTTTTATGTTATTGGCATCAGCAATAATATAGCAATGTAGGTTTGGTATATGTCAAGCATGTGCTGTTGTGTTGATCTTCATGCATGTTGTGAATTTTGACATTTGGCAGAGAGAATATTCTGTTTCTCAGGATGGCGTGTATTCATGACATTGATACTGCCTGAGCTTTACTGCCTGAGCTTTCTGAGTCATTGGATTGCAGGTGCATAGCATTCTTCCTACCTGTTGTGGTTGTTTTGAATTTTTAAATGAATATGAGTATTTGACTGTATGCATGAATATGCACATCATGTATACCTGGTCCCCATAGTAGTGAGAAGATGGGTTCAGAATTCCTGAACTTGAAGTAATTGATCGTTGTGAAGCCCCCTTGAAGGTACTGGCGATTGAGCCCAATTATTTGCAAGACCAGGAAGAGCTCTTCACTACTGAGCCATCTCCTGTCCTATGTAGCATCAACATTTACATTGCCAATATTTTCATCTGTCAATTTGTATCTGTTTAAAGATACATCCCCTTTTAGTAAGATCTTGTTACTGTTACAGATTAAACTGGGACACCTGGAAGATGAATAGAGAACTGGAGTGAATGTGTAATTCTTTCTAGGAACTCCAGTAAAAACCTTTGAGTCCTTTCTCTCTTTGTTGTTTGTTTGATTGATTATTACAGAGGAGACAGGGTACCTTTGGCTGTCCTGGATAGACCAGAGATATACCTGCTTCTGCCTCTTGAGTGCTTGGATTAAAGGCATGAACTAATATGTTCAGCTTGCCCATCATCTTTTGGTAGTTAGTAATTGTTCACAATTTCTCTGATGTGTTCTCAGTACTTCTTCTCTCTCTCTGTTTCTCTCTCCCTTTCTCTCTCCCTCCCTCTCTCTGTTAATTAGCATTTCTCTTGCAACATATATCCTATACAAAGAGCAAAAAAATGACAGAAGTGAACATTATTACTCAGTTTCCTTCTAAGATGACTTGGTAATTACATTAGAACTTCTTAGTCATGAAATAAGTGTGGGAAATACCAGAATCATAGGAATATATTGTCATTGAAGCATATATTTACAGTGATGTTGGTATCATGGTTTCTGTTGTACACATGTGTGGAATATTTTAGGATGCACTGACCTATGATGATGTGTATGTGAACTTCACTCAAGAAGAATGGGCTTTGCTAAATCCTTCACAGAAGAGTCTCTACAAAGATGTGATGTTGGAGACCTACAGGAACCTCAATGCTGTAGGTAAGACTGAATTTTCTTTCACTTTTTAAAATAAGGAACAACTGTTTCCTTGTTGTTGATGCTTTTCTGTAATTTCACTTGAGAATGAGGAAGAATGAGGTGAATAAATCAGGTTTACTAAAGATAGTAACTTAAATTTGCCTAATTTCCAATAATATATCATACATTTTCTGGTATCATATTTTAGGCTACAATTGGGAAGACAGTAATATTGAAGAACATTGTGAAAGCTCCAGAAGACATGGAAGGTAATTTTCATGTGCAAATGCTATGAATTTGCCTCTGAAGAAATGTTCATGTGTCCTGGTACTTTAAAAGAAAAGCAACAGTGAAAAAAAAAAAAGCACTTCTTTAAGTGTATTGATTATTAAATTTTTACAAATGCACGTACATCAATGCCAGGTGTCTCATTTGTGTTTAAAGGCATTTTTCTTTAAGATAAGACAAGGAAACAATACCTTAACTAATATTACCATTTGACTAATAGCCACATTCCAGCTACTCTGTTGTATTGCCAAACTAGTCTCATACCACTCACATTGCCATATATATATTGCCAAGATATATATTTCGTGATAAGTATATGTTCCCAATAAGCAAATGTTCCATAGTAAAGCTAATTACTCATATAATAGCATTGCTAAATTTAAGTGAGTGGGGCAGTTTATGAGAGTCAGGAATGTTGTTGAAGAGAAACCTATGATGAACAAACAGCCAAATTGCTTGAATGCAATGTGGAAATCTTTCATTTGCTATTCTTTTTTTTAATAGGTATATCCTGTGTCACAATGGATACAAGCCGTGTGAGCATAGGGATATTGAAATAAGCAATGTACCTCTCTCTCTCCCAGAATAATTGAAATGAATGTAGTAGTCCACACTTGAGCAAACTTTCTCAGTGTGATACAAGTTTATAAATGGTTGGTTTTCCATCTTTAGTGGACTATATCCATAAACTCGCACTGTAGAAAATCCTTTTGAGTACTAGGATTCTGGACCTTATTATCTGTTTGTACTGGTTTTCCTTTGCCAATATAGTGTGAAAATATAGTGTATTTCACAATATAGGAAATTTATGTATATACTCAGTATGGTAAAGCTCTGAGCTCTTGCATTTCTCTTAAAATTTGTGAAAAATCTCATAGAGAAAAATGACGCACAAAAAAAAAAACAAAACAAAAAACAGATCGTGGTGGTGCACGCCTTTAATCCCAGCACTTGGCAGGCAGATGCAGATGGATTTCTGAGTTCGAGGACAGCCAGGGCTGTACAGAGAAACCCTGTCTCTAAAAAAAAAAAAAATGATGTACAAATGTGAGCCATGTAATAATTTACCATTACAGTTATGCAAGGGAACCCATAATGAAGGGGAAACAAAGAATATAAACAAAGTGATAAAAATCTTAAGATGTGACTCCTCTTTACAATTAGACCAAATTGTAAAATTAATTCCTACAGATAAAAATATTCATGAGTTTAGTGAATGTGGCAAAGCTTTCACATGTGCCAATTATCTTTGCAGGCATGAAAGAAGTCATACTGGAGAGAAACCCTTCGAAGGTATTCAATATGGTGAAGCCTTTGTTCATCACAGTAGTCTACAAATGCGTAAAATAGTACATACTGGAGAGAAACGCTACAAATGCAATCAATGTGATAAAGCCTATTCACGACACAGCATTCTACAAATACATAAAAGAACACATAGTGGAGAGAAACCCTATGAATGTAATCAATGTGATAAAGCCTATTCACGACACAGCATTCTACAAATACATAAAAGAACACATAGTGGAGAGAAACCCTATGAATGTAATCAATGTGGTAAAGCCTTTGCACGACACAGTCATCTCAAAATACATATGGTTACACATACTGGAGAGAAACCTTACAAATGTGATCAATGTGGTAAAGCCTTTGCATTCCATAGTACCCTCCAAGTACATAAAAGAACGCATACTGGAGAGAAACCGTATGAATGTAATCAGTGTAGTAAAGCCTTTGCACATCATTGTCATCTCCGAGTACATAAAAGAATACACACTGGAGAGAAACCTTACAAATGTGATCAATGTGGTAAAGCCTTTGTAGGTCAGAATGATCTTAAGAGACATGAAAGAGTTCATACTGGAGAGAAACCTTACAAATGCAATGAATGCGGTAAAGCCTTTGTATGTAATGCCAGTCTCCGTACACATAAAACAACACATACTGGAGTGAAACCTTATGAATGTAAGCAGTGTACTAAATCCTTTGCCTCTCATGGTCAACTTCAAAAACATGAAAGAATTCATACTGGAGAGAAACCTTACAAATGTGATCAGTGTGGTAAAGCCTTTGCCTCTCATGATAAACTTCAAAAACATGAAAGAATTCATACTGGCGAGAAACCTTACAAATGTAAGCAATGTACTAAATCCTTTGCCTCTCATGATAAACTTCAAAAACATGAAAGAATTCATACTGGAGAGAAACCTTATGAATGTAAACAATGTACTAAATCCTTTGCCTCTCATAATAAACTTCAAAAACATGAAAGAATTCATACTGGAGAGAAACCTTACAAGTGTGATCAATGTAGTAAAGCCTTTGTATATGAAAATTATTTACAAGTTCATAAAAAAACACATACTGGAGAGAAACATTACAAATGTAATGAATGTGGTAAAGCTTTTGCACGACACAGTCATCTCAAAGTGCATAAAATAACACATACTGGAGAGAAACCTTACAAATGTAATCAATGTGGTAAAGCCCTTGCATATCATAGTACACTCCAAGTACATCAAAGAACACATACTGGAGAGAAACCCTATGAATGTGAGCAATGTGGCAAAGCCTTTGCAAATCAAAGTTATTTCCAAGTACATAAAAGAATACATACTGGAGAGAAACCCTACAAATGTGATCAATGTGGTAAAGCCTTTGTAGGTTCAAGTGATCTTAGAAAACATGAAAGAGTTCATACTGGGAGAGAAACCTTACAAATGTGATCAATGTGGTAAAGCCTTTTTATACCATTGTCATCCTCGAATGCATAAAAGAACGCATACTAAAGAGTAACCCTATGAATATAACCAATGTGGTAAAGCCTTTACAGTGATCTTGAAAGGTGTGGTGGACTAAATATACTTGGCCCATGACAAGTGGCAGTAGTAGGGAGTGTGGCCTTTCTGGCATAGATGTGGTGTTTGAGAAAGTCTGTCACTATATGCTTGGACCTTGAGATCCACACAGGGCAGAAGAGTCTTCTGGCTTCTGATCAAGATGTAGAACTCTTGTCTCCTCCAGCACCATGTCTGCTTGGACACTGCCATTCTTTTCGCCTTGATGATAATAGACTGAACCTCTGAATCTGCACCCAATTAAATGTTCTTTATAAGAGTTGCCTTGGTCATGCTATCTTTTCACAGCAATAAAACCCAAATTAAGACAGACAGCATAAAAGATAACACACTGGGGCTGGTGAGATGACTCAGCAGGTAAGAGCACTGACTGTTTTACAGAAGGTTCTGAGTTCAAATCCCAGCAACCACATGGTGGCTTACAACCACCCGTAATGAGATCTGACACCCTCTTCTGGTGTGTCTGAAGATACCTATGGTATGTACTTATGAATAATAATAAATAAATCTTAAAAACAAAAAAAAAAATGATACCGCACTGGAGAGAAACTGACAAGTAGATAGTTCTCTGCATGTTTGATAAGTAACATGTTTTAAATAGTCTCTTTTTCCTTCTCCTCTTCTATTTATCCTCATCTATAGTCTACATCTCCTTTTCCTTTGCATTTTTCCCCCATGAGGACAGTGATGTATTAAGATAGAATCTCACATATAGTCCTGAGTAGTCTTGAATTAAAAATCCTCCTACCTCCACCTCTTGAAGGCTCAGATTAAACTTGTATATGTCATGCTTAGGTTTTTCAAACAGAAATCCATGGATGTGGAACCCTGAGCTAGAAAATAACTGTCTAATCTTGGGGAATTGCCAAGGTGATGACAATGTTGAGGAGTAGACCTAGAGAGTACAGCCATGCCCTCACTTCTGTTAGCTCCTGGAAGTCCACTACTATAGGGACAAGGAGTAAGCCTAGGCATTAGTTACAAAGCAGCCTGTTTCACTTGAGACAATTAAGAGGCACCAGAATGACCAAGAGGGACTAGAGCTTAAAGCACAATAAAGGCCTTCTCAAGCCAGACAAGGACTCCAGGAGATGCTCTAACAGATTCAATGATCGTTTGCCAGCGAGGACCAACTGCATTGTATTAGGAGGTGTAAGAGAGGGTTCCAAGATGCTTCCTACTAGCTTCACATAGTGTTTATTTTATTTAAACACTAGTGTTTATTTAAACCCAGACACTCATTTAATAGAATACACTTACCTTTAACATTCATGTGACGTACTTTCTGGGCCATCATCCATGTCCAAAGAGCATCAGAACATGGTATCTGCTGTTGATACCTTGAAGCAATTCCAGAAAGATCACTGTATGTGACTATTTTGAAATGTTTAATTCCAAGCTTCGTCACAATTTGGAAGGTTCATAGGAAGAACACATAATGACCAGAGTGCCTTTAGCTATGTTAGTGATGGGCAGGGAAAGAAAAGTCTTGTGGGTTTTCATTAAAGGTTTCCCTCCTGTGTTTACATCATGCAAAGCATGAACCATGATTGGTCTCTGAGGTCTTGCACTGTTTCTCCTTGGTAATGTTGCCTGGTGAGCAGGTAATGAATTCTGGTCTTCAATGCACATGCAGAGATCAAGATTTCCTAATTATTCAATGTGTTTTCTTAGAGTCAACATTGTATTGAATATGTAAAACATCTAAACTGATATCTAGTGTAAGGAGGTTGAATCTGGGTTCTGTCTGTGCTGTTACGTTCTACATGCAGTGAGTGTAGTTTAACTCCACTACATTGTTGTGGCTGCTCACTATCACTTATTGACCATCTAACTCCAAGGAAGCACATTATACATTGAAACTACTTTTTCATTATGTTATTTCATGAAATGTGCACTAGCAAACATTAAATTAAAAAGTGTTATTTCTCTGGAGTGTGCTCAGCAATTAATTTTGTATCAGGAAATTAAGAGAACAGCTTTCAGATACATACATTCACAGTTAACAGAGTCTGCTAATGATAAATGTTATCAAGTGCAATGCTGATTTTTTTTCCTTCTAGTCATCTTGACCTACTACAAATTTGTTCATTATCAGAAATTAAACAAGCAATTAACTAAATTATAGATATAGTGTTACTGGGAAATTAGTATTATT